>NC_064288.1:43082880-43382880 GCF_019186545.1 Solanum stenotomum
AGGGGAGCCGGTAGTATGTCATGGCCCCCGTCCTATCTATGTATGTAGAGGTGTGCGTTGGACAAGTATTTTGTAAATGAGCTTGACTCTTGTTCTATGATGTCATTTTGAAATGGTTTGCCCTTAGTCCCTATTTCCCGTTAATTAATGTTGATTGTACTTCCGCGACCGATGAAGTGTGATGACAAGTTTGAGAGGCTTGTTTGGGGTTCCTTCGGATTCCTCATTCGCCATGTCACGTCTAGGCCCTAGGCTTGGGTCGTGACAAGATAGATAACATATTAGGCAAAACCATACTTTACCCATGAATGCCCATAGTTGAACCCCCAAAATTTTACCCATCTAAAGTATATGGTGGATTTATCAAATATGAGATTATTTTGCTAGGACTACTCCAAACAAGATATTTGACTAGGTTAAAGGTTTTTTCCCCATTTTTTTGGGATGGGTGGGGGTGGGATGATGATAAAAAGGGAAAGGTGTTGAGAGAATTTAGTTAGTGAAATAATTGTTAGTACAGTTGTTAGTCTGTTCAAGAAGTTGGTTATGAGATCTAGGTGGTTAGTTAGTTAACAATTAATTTAGTCTTAAACTTACTACAACAAAATAAGCTTCAACAGTTGTGTACATAAACACATGTATACAATACTTTATGATTAACAATTCATAATATCTTAATATCTTCTTATCAATAACTCTCATTCTTCTTGTCTCTGTTCTTTTTGTATAAACCAATATGGCAGGATCAACCTAATTATACACAGTATCAGAGCAATTGAGTTCAATCAATGAAATACGATTCGGATAAATCAACACTAATCAAGGTTTCTTTTTTTGCAGCTATAATTTTTTAGTAATGAGGTTCACATAACTCCTTAGGGATGAATCTTTTGCAGCATAGTAATGGGAGTATGTTTGATGGTGAAGTGTGTAATATGTTTTATCACTTGCATAGTAGAATGAATTGTTATACCATCTTCCATTTTCACTGGCTCAGAGTTCTCCTATTTTATTTTTGCTTGTTGAGAATATTCACCTTCCTCTATTTATCTTTACTCATTTCGAACTAAGAGGCATTGTTGGTAGATATTATATTTCTTTATCCAGCCACCATTAAATTCTTATGATTATTGGGTAATCATATTTGTCTCATAATCCAATTGTGATGTGTACTTTTTTTATCTTGACACATAACATTTTTCTTGGGTTTTGAAGAATTTATAAACTCACTTTTCTCCCTATTTTTTGAATTTGGTCAACCTCGGGGGCGGATATACAAGGAGTCCAGGGGTTCATCCGAACCCACTTCGTCGGATAATTACATTGTATAATATAACATCAAATTATATATATATATATATCTAATATTGAGCGCCCTAAGCATATGCCTAAGGCCTAGATCACTGGGATTTATTATTTCAAACCCCAATTATAAAGTCAACAAAAGGGAAAAAATGGTTTCTTCTAGAGATTTTTGTAGTTGTGTATTTTTTTCTCCACCTCAATATCTCAACAGTCGGCTTCCTCTTTCACTTCAAGTTTGCAGGACTCCAAATCTCTGTTGCTACTGCGTGCTGAGCATTGTTTAATGGTGGATTGGTTGGTGCTGAAGCTTGAAAGATGATCATCTGCTTGTGGAATGTTCATTGATGAGATGTCGTCAATTGTCCCTTCCATCTCTGTTCATGGCTACCTCGATACGTTCTTGGTTCCTTTTTTTCTATTTTAAAAAAAATTTATATTTACTTTGGTCATGGTATTTGTTGATGTGCTTTCCTATTTGGCTGATATCAGTAGCAGACATAGGTTTTCCATCATGGGGGTTAAAAGAAACTAAACAAGCTAATAGTATCTGCAAATGAATGGATCAGATAAAAAATACTTTGTTTAGAGCACACATATCTAAAAACATAGATAGATTAAACATAAATGTAGAATGCAAACACGGGGAGAAGACAAACAATTCAAGAACAAGTTTATAACACATATTTATATTATACTAATAAGGAAATATTAAGCAGTACAAGTCATATTCAAATTGGGAGAAATATAGAAGCAGAGTATTATTGAGTTGTGTATCTAAATTACATTATATAATCTTTTTTCAAGTATGATTCTATATATTGTTCATGTTCCAAGTAGAATTCTATATACTATTCATATTCATATTCCTATTCTAACACTCTCCCCTCAAAGACATATTTATCAAGCTTGTTACAAATATAATTGATACAAGGACTAGTGAGGGACTTGGTGAAGATAACTGCAAGTTGTTCACTTGACTTCACAAATTTTGTAACAATATCTCAAGTGAGTATCTTTTCTCTCGCAAAGTGACAATCAATCTCAATGCGCTTAGTCCTTTAATGAAACACTGGATTTAATGCAATATGAAGGACTGCTTGATTATCACGCACAATTTGAATAAGATTGATTTCTCCAAGTTTCACTTCTCTCAGCAACTGTTTGACCAAGCTAGCTCACACATTGTTGTAACCATTGCTCAATATTCTTCTTTTGCACTAGATTGAGCAACCATACTCTATTTCTTACTCTTTCACGACACTAAATTATCTTCTACTAAAACACAATATCATGATATAGAACATCTACCAAAGGGTGATCCTACCCAATCATTGTCTTTATATTTAGTGATATGTTCATCGTCTCAATCATCGAGAAGTAGTCATTTACCTAAAGTTGACTTTATATATCATAGTATGTGAACAAACACATCATAGTGACTATCACAAGGGGGAAATCATAAACTTATTTACAACACTCATAGGAAAAGAGATTTTAAGTCTAATCACTATGAGATAATTCTACTTTTTAACCAACTGATACACCTTTCATGATCACTAAGTGGCTCCCTTTGTCCCAGAAGGAGTTTAACATTCAGATCCATAGGAATGTCAATGGGTTTACAACTATCATTCATATCTCTCTAGTGTATTTAAAGAATACATGTGTTGTTAAATAACAATTTCTGATCTGGACTAAGCAACCTTAAAACATAGAAAATAATTTAGTCTACCGAGGTCTTTAGTTTGAAAATACTAAAAGAGATGTTGCTTCAAATTAATGATACCATCTTGATCATTGTTGATGGTAACGATAACATCAAGGTAAATAACAAAATAAGTACATAGATTTGGTGAAAGTGCAAATAAAACATATAGTGATTAGCTTCACTATGAGTTATTCCAAGCTCTTGAATTAATTTGTTGAACTTCATAAACTAGACTCGAGGAGATTATTTTAGACCATAGAGTAACTTACATAAACAACTAAAAAGGCGACTAGACTCCCTCGAGCAACAAAATTAGGTGGTTGCTCCATATAGACCTCTTCCTTAAGATCACCATGTAGAAAAACATTCTTAATGTCCTAATGATGAAGAGATGAATGATCAATGGCATCCATACATAAAAAAAGGACATATGCTACTATAGTCTCAGAGAGAAAGTGTCACTATAATCTAGCCGGAATACTGAGTATACCCTTTGATAACAAGGTGATCCTTATAATCAACCTGTGTGTCGAGATCAATTTTGGATGCATAAATCCAATGCCAACCAAGAGTAAATTTACCTGTAGGAAGGGATACAAGCTCTAAAGTACTACTCTTATGTAAAGAAGATATCACATCAATCATAGTTTGCTTCCATAAAAAATGAGAAAGTATTTCACCTATAGTCTTAGGATGAAAATAGAGGACGGATGATACAAAGGCATAGTGGGGTGATGATATATGATGATAACTCAGTTTTTGCAAGTGTTGTTGATGTCGAGATTTGTTGTGGCACGTATTATTGATGTCAAGGTATGTTTTGACAAATGTTATTGATACCAAGGTCTAATCCAGTAAATGGTATTGATGTCGAGGTATGTTATGACAAGGGATATTTAGATTGATGTTTCTTCTGGCAGATGTATGGATCTCGGATGTATCCCATGGATCCCCATTTGATGTGTGTGATCGATTAACTTGATTATTGTGATTGATGAAATTGATTATTGTGATTGATAACTTTGATACTTACGATTAGTTGCCTTGATACTTGTAATGTGACGAAATATAATTGTTGGACTATGACTATGGAACCTTGTGAACTGTATATTGTGAACTTTTAATTTGAGCTGATTGATTTAACGTTTCAAGCACACCTCATCCAATTCTAGGTGTCAACGATTATAAATCAGTATAAAACCCAACAAGTGAGTTGGGGTTGAATCCCACAGGGAGTGGTACGTGTTTCAAATTCAATTAGGAAGTGCAAATGTGGTCTAATCAGTCATACGAGTAAAAGTTATCGAAAAAGATATTAGTCAAATAAAGGGGGTGACACGAATGTCATATAGGGGATTTTGAGTTTTGAATTATCAACTACACAGTAGTCACGAAAACTTAGAAATAACAATAAGGAGTGGGATTCTCGGGATGTGATCGATTATATGCAAATTACAATATATGGGTAATTATAACTACTAGTAAACAACTAAATATCAGTAAGTAGGCTAGACTATAATGGAGATAGCTTTCTCTAGAACAACTATCCTAAATCAGGTGATTTCTTTCGAACATCAACAAGCATGACAATGAAGAAAAACCCACACCTTAATTCACCCACTTTATCGAGCTAGATTGGTAGGATTGGGTTTAGGATTCACTCTCTCGAGCTAAACCCAGCTCAACCCAATACCTACAAATCATTAATCAATACTCTTAGTTCTAAAACCTCTCTCTCTCTCGCAAGCCAATAACACAAAATTAGAACTACATTTACAAGTACAATTCATAGATTAAACCACAATAAATGATTAAACTCACTTCAAAATAGCATTTAAACTAGTAATTAACAATACCCATAAACTAATTCAACCCATAATCACATGATCACACCCCAAGAATTGGGGTTTTAGAAAAACATCATAAAAAGGTAAAAACTATTACCGAATCTATTATCCATCAACTGGGTAAGAGTGATTCAGTGTTTACAATGCTTTAATTTGTAGAATAGTCGAAACTCACTTCAAAAATCTCCAAATTGAATATCTAAAATTCTTCAAAACTATGAAAAAACTACAAAGAAAAATGTTTTCAAACTAATTTAGTCTAAGTTAGCGTCCTAAAATAAATGTTCAAAATCTAATTTATAGTTGCCAAAAATAAGCCACGAAGGGCAATTTGTCAGGACTTCAAGTTAAATTTTAATAATCCTCATGATTTATTATTTGAATATTGGCAAGAATTTACTTGAACAGTAAGTTATATTGATTCTTCAAGATTTTCAGTATATGCTTGGAGGGTCACACTAGTTTTTTCAAATATTTACTATTGAAATCTTGATAATCCAGATCATACTAATCACAATAATATATAATGTTAAAAAAATTAGTAGTATATTTTATTTTAAAATTGATCCATAATTTTTTGTGTGTGTGTATATATATATATATATATATATATATACACACTAGTATACATACCTGCGTGTTGCGGTTCATTGATAAACGTAATCATAACTATACGTTTATTGACTAATTACAAAATTTTATTTATTAAAATATGATATTACAAAGTTTATGTGAGAGAATATTAACATGTTTAACACATCAACACTAACATGAACTTGTGATTAATAAAATACTTTATGAAAATCAATAAATATAAGCTTAGTTCATTATCTAAACGTGTTTATATTAATATTAAAAATTATGTTATTTATTTGTTTTTAAAATTAATCTAAATCATAAATGTGTGCACACTGTACTGACCGGGTTCCGTTGTTATAGAAAATTCAATGGGGAAAAATTTTGGGCTGAAAAACTTTTTCGTAGTAACTTGAGACTTTTCAACCTAGTCCAAATTTGAACAAAATCCGAGTCATTAATGTCTAGGGAAATATGGTAGCAATTAGGTGATCTAATTAAGAATTTGATCGCATGAGTAGATATGTAAGTCGTTAAGGAACTCGTACGACTTTACGAAATTGAAATTTGGCGAGCAGAACTCCCAGAATTGATCTTAGCTTGAACGGGTAGTTTCAGAGTGTCGTTGGTTGAAGTAGTGTTGTGAAATGGGGTCTTAAAATTATTAATTTTGCTCACTGGTTCCGTGCAAGCTGATGAGGCGGGATTTCTACCGCTAGGGTGGGGCCGCTGTAGTGTGGTGGGTGACGCCGTGGCGGGGCAGGACGAGACTTAAAGTAGGAAATAAACCCCCAAAAACCTTTTATTTTGCAATTTTTGTACTTGAGAGCTAAGGAATGAACCCAGGGGTTTTCTTGAATGTTTTCCACTATTCTTGAGGCTAAATGTAAGATTTTAACTCCTCGAATCTATTTTTGGAACTGTAGAACGTAGTCTAATGGGTAATTATCGATAGGGAAGAGTTTTGATCTGAGAATCATGGTGGAAAAAGCCCTAATTTGGGTATTGAGATCATGGGTTGATTTAGGGTTGATGGGATTTTTAGTAATCCAGGTATTTAGTGATTGTTTATTGATTTCTGTATTATTATGATTGTTTGTAGATCAAGAACAAGCGGAACGAATCAGGAAAGGGAAGAATCAAGTTTCTTAGGGGTTTCAATCTTGTTTTGAGGTAGGTGATGGTTGTGATTCTATGATTGTGCGATGAATGTTTGTTCTTGCTTCATTCTGATACATGTTTGTATGTGAATGTTGCATTATTAATCACATTAATTGTAAATGAAGAAATATGAATGATGAATGCCATGAATCATAAATTGATTGTATGATTATGAGAATGTACTTTGTGATTATGATTGGGCTTGTTGAATGGATCGGGTATTGCGTTCCGACACACTAACTTGGATCGGTTGCGACGTTCCTGCATAATCATTTGATCGGTACCACGTTCTGGTATGCTAACAGTTTGGGTTTGAGTTCCATGAGAGAACCAATGATGTGATATAATTGTGTATCTTGAGAAATGTGTTATTGTACCTTGTTCGTAAATGTTGATAATCATGTATATGTTTGATATATGCATGTGATTATATTGTTGTAATGACTTATGTATGTTGCACTTAGTGGGATAACAGTGTGATCCTACCAGTACACTGTGGTTGTGTACTGATACTGCACTAGCACTTTCTTTGTTGAGTACAGGGCATATTCAGGTGGCTATTAACATACCTCATTTAGAAGATTAGTGATAGTTGATCGAATTCAAGGGTGAGTCAGTTCTTTCAGGTTGCCATGAGTTCTCTTTTTGTCTATGTCCACATTTTGGACTTGTACTTTCTAGTTAGTTATTAGTTCATTAGTTTTGGTTGTATCCCTTCTTGTTTAGACTTGTTGAACTTTAGATGTTTTGGTACGTTGACTTTCTGGTTCTAAGCATTACTTCCTTAATGTTTGTTTGAAGTTAGACTTTTGTTTGGAGTTTATGGGAACTCTATTTATTTCCTTAGCATTTAACTTGCTTCCGTAACTTAAATACTTTAGTATTTTAGTTTAGTTGGTTAGCTAATTAGCATAAATGGTTCTCCTACCGGAGGGTTAATGTGGGTTCCAATCACGACGGTTTGGGTTTTGACAAAGTTGGTATCATAACCTAGGTTCATTGATCTTGATGTACCAAAATGAGGCTAGTAGATTTTTGCAGAATGGTATAGAGACGTCTGTACTTTTCTTCGAGAGGCTATAGGGATTTAGGAAATCTCTCTGTTTTCTCTTGTCTCCTTTCATGCTACAACTTGATTCCAATTGGTATCTTGCGATTCAAATTGATATCTAACCTCCTTCACTCTTCTGTCCGCAGATGGTTAACACTAGATTAAACGGTGTCAGGCCCATAGCTCCCGTCAATGTTCCAGCTAAGGAATTTGCAGCGAGAGGTCGCGGTCGAGGCAGGGGTAGAGGAAGAGCTAGGGGTAGAGGCCAAGGAAGGGGAAAACCTAGTAGGGATGGAGCACCGGTTGGAGATGCTCCAAGAAATGAGGCCCCTCATGTGCATCATGAAGAGATAGATGAGAATGTAGAGGTTGAAAATGTTGAGGAGGTTGGACAAGAGGAAGAGGTGCAGGCTGAAACTACATGTATTCCTCCTTTGGACTTAGTGTTAGCTCAGCAGATCATGTCATTCTTGAAAGGGCTGGTTGGTCCTGGAGTTCTTCCCTCTGTTCAAGCAACTCAAGCTCTTACTAATCCCCCTGTTGCTATCACTGCGCCCAAATTGGGTGGGACTGGGTGTAACGATGCTTTTTTTTGTCCTTTGTTAGGTTTTGTTATGACTGCTAATGAGCATGAAATGTTCACTTCGCTTTTGAAGCTAAAGCCTCTTGTATTTCTTGGTTCTAAGAGTGAGGATGCTTATGAGTTTATCTTAGAATGCTATGAGAGGCTTCATAAGTTGGGAATTGTCCATCAGCATGGGGTTGAGTTTGTGACTTTTCAACTTTAAGGTGAGGCTAAGAAGTGGTAGAGAACTTATGTGGAGTGCAGATCTTCAACTTTACCCCCACTTACTTGGACCCAATTTCATGCTCTGTTTTTAGAGAAATATGTGCCTAGGACTTTTAGAAATCGCAAGAAGGATGAGTTCATGGCTTTGGAGCAAGGTGGTATGTCTATGGCTGCTTATAAGGCCAAGTTCCATGCTTTGTCTAGATTTGCTACTAAATTGGTGACTACTGAGGAGGAGAGGATCCATTTATCTATTAGGGGACTAAACTATGAGTTGCATTTATTATTTGTTCATATGACCTCTATAGGGAAGAGCTTTAATCAGGTAACTAACTTTGTTAAGAAAGTGGAGGGGGTGGGGCGAGACCCTCAGGCTAAGGCATTTGCAAAAAGGTCCAAGAACTTTGGTAACTTTCAAGGTTCTTATTCTAAAGGGTCAGGGAGGCCAACACTTGTAGCCAGACCCATTTAATCCGCTATGCCCGCCTCTACATGTAATTACTCGAAAACTCCACCTCATAATTTGATTCAGGATAGCCAAGTAGCCGCACCTTTGGCGGCCAACAGGTCCTCATTTGATCATACACACTCATAATGATTTTGCAGATTCTGTTTGATCCTTCGACTTATACTTGATTGTAATTATCCTAGTCAAATTGGGATTTTGTATTACCTCACAAATGAAATTGAAAATAAACTACCACCATTTGAGATTTTCATTTTGATATGCCGACCAAATACGAGATCTCTCATCAAAATATATTCAGCATCTACCTAAGGAACAATATACATGTAAGAAAATTCATATTCAAATAAATAGAAAAATAAACCAAATATAGATTCAGAAGTAAATTTTCTCTCTAACCTTTGGACTACGAATCTTTCTGCCTATGCTTGAAGGACTTTCCAACTAGTCTGTTTTCATTATACCAATTGCAAACTAGTTAGAACCCAATCAAGTTTTATTTGTTTCTTTAAAACCAGGTGCACATAGATACTGAAAACCCTATAGGGTTTTATGCCGCAGATTGTATTTTGCAACCATGATTATGCCAATTATGACAATGTCAGCCGCGAGACCCTTCATTTTATTTGTAACTCTTAACAGAGTCGATTTGATATGACATGCTCTGAATCAAGTCACTACAAATAGATGGTTACTGTCGCAACAATCCTCTTTTCGCAGTTGTATTTATTTGGTAATGAGGTTAACATAACTCCTTAAGGGTGAATCTTTGCAGTGACTATGGGAGTATGTTTGATGGTAAAGTGGGTACTACAATTGGTCACTTGCTTAGTAGAATGCTTTGGGATACCAACTTCCATTTTCATTGGCTAAGAGTTCTCCGAATTCTTTTTTGCTTGTTGAGAATATTCATTGTTAATTAGGGGCAAATTGCTACCTTAGATCTCCCTCTATTTATCCTTACTCTTTAAGAATTGAGAATAGAATCTATGTTGGCTGATGATGACCCAAGAATTTTAACAATAAGTGGAATAAGTGCTACAAATATATCATGGTCCATGTTCGAGTCCAAGAGTCGAAATATTAGGCCACATGAATGTCCAAGAAGAGGGGCCGCATGGAGTCCAATAGGAGCATAAGATTTTCCTATTTTGAAAAGTTTCCTAGTTTAAAATTTTTGTTGTTTAAAAGTTCCCTAGTTAAAAGTTTTCCCACTTTAAAAGTTTCCTAGTTTTTATTTCCATAAAAGTAAGATGTGAATCTAATTCTATTTGGAATAGGTTTTCCCTATATATAGGGGTAGATTTTATTATTTTCATTGGGCATAAATGATTAATAGTATTTTAGAGGTTTCTCTTCTTTACACCTTTGTCTGTGTTAACTATGAATTTATTTTAGAACCTTATAAGAACGATTCTTTAAGAGGTAAGCTTAATTCTTAATTTGATATATTTGGTTTCTATTCGTATATAAAAGAAGGTGATTAGTCTTATACTAATTGTTCTCTCTAATTTCTTCAAAATAGGGGTCTAGATCACTTTTGAATTGAGTTAGTCTGTATCATAATTATTTTTAATTCACTAATTTTGAATAGTAAGATTAATTAAGGTTGTTAGAACTTTATCTTAAAATTTGGGGATTTTATTCTTGAACTTTACACATATTTCAATTTCTGTCTTTAATCTTAGTATTTTCATTTTTGCATTATTTTCTTATTTCATCTAGTAACCCGATTCTTCTGAAGTGATATTAGAGCGGTTCTATCAAGGTTTCATTCTTGATAATCTTGGGAGTTTAAAAAAATTACTTTTGTAGTTTCTTAAAAGTGAAGCTACAAAGAAAAAAATGAAAATTAAAATGAAAATTAAATTACTGGAGAATTCAGGTATTTCAAGAAACTCTTAATTTGCTTTGATTCTTGATTTTCTACCTCAATGAAGAAAATCAAGAAGAGGGGAAATTTGATGTTTGTCTTATTACACAAATTGGTATGTTTCTTCTCTCATCAATCCCAATTAGTCTGGGTGTTCGTAGGTTTTTTCTTTCTACATCATACTTCTACACTACAAAAAAATAAGCGTTTACCGACGGATGAAATCCGTCACTAATCTATGATATTCCGTCGCTAAACAGGTTTAGCAACGGATTAGCGATGAATTATTGACTGTTGCTATATCGCTCGTTGATAATCACTTAGTGACGAAAAATGTGTTCCGTCACAAGTTTAGCGACGTCTTAGAGACGAAATATATCCGTCACCACTTGTTAGCGACTGAATAATCCGTCATTATATTTACATTGTTTGTTGCTAATTTCATCATTCATTTCGTCATTTTTATAAATTCGTGACAGATTTTTTGTCGCTAATCCGTCGCAACATATTTCGTCGCAAAATTTTTTGTCGCTGGTCCGTCGCCAGTATTTCTTTATGTAGCAACAATAAAATAGTCACTATATTTGTTGCTAATTNTCCGTCGTAAATCCGTCATTATATAGTGACGGAATATTGTTCGTTGCTAATATCCATCGTTAAACGCTATATTTTTAGTAGTGCTAGAAGGTTATTACTAATAGAGTTTATGTATAAATTCTGAAGGATCTATCAAAAGGTTGTATTTTGAGTGGAAAAAGGCAAGATAGAGTGAGATCAATTATAAAAGAGAGAGAAAGCTAAATTGAGTGATATTTGTTTCTTTGATATTTTTTTGAGATGTCTCAAATAGGTAAAGAAATTGAATCTTGAACTCAAAACGACATCAAAAGTGTTGATGTGCTAATTAAACGATTAAAAGAGTTTGAATTGACCGTAGATAATTTAACGAGAGAAATTATGTTTCATATAAGGTATGGGATAAATGGTAATATGTGTTCTATAATTATTGATAGTAAAAGTGGTACTAATGTGGTAAGTTCATACGTTGTGAAGAAGTTGAAACTTACATGCATTAAACATACTACTTCTTATAAGCAAAGACTGGATGATTATGGTGATCTTAAGGTGACTAAGCAATGCATGATTTCTTTCTCCATTGGGAGGTATTGTGATAATGCTCTTTGTGATGTCATTAAAATGCATGATTGTCACATCATGCTTGGACACCCATGGAAGTTTAATAGGAATGCAATTCATGAGAAGAGAAAAAATAGAGTTTCTCTTGAGCTAAACAAAAAATAATAATTTGCACCTTTAACATCATTTCAAGTTTATGAAGATCAGAAATGTGTGAGATAATCAATGAAAAAATTTGAGAGAGAAAAGAATGAGAGGATTAAGGAAGTGCATGTTGATATCCCTAGAGAGGAAAAAGGAGAGGATGTGTTATGTGAAAAGAGTGGGTTGTCAAGTGAGAAAAAGTGTGAGATTGAGATAAAAGAAAAGAGAGGTGACCATGAGAGAAATAAGGAGGGGATGGTCGTGAGGTAGAGAAAGAAAAACAAGAGAGTTAGAGTAAGATTATTTCTTATTCTAGCTCTAATATTCCTACTTATGTTTCTAGTTGTTTTGATTCTCTTGTAGGCACACATTGAAAAGTTAACATTGAAAAACCAAATTCATTGGATGAACTTAATCCTAAGGGGCTTGATACTATATTTCCTATAGAGAAAGTGCATGTTGATGAGAACGATAAAGATAAAGAAAATTATTGTGGGTTTGTCTAGGATAAGACTCATAACAAAAAGTTCAACAAGACAATTGTGGATCAAACACCAATGAAAATGAATAAATGAGGCGATTTTATTATTTTGCTACATAAGACCAAATAAGGTATGTATTATTGGTTTATTCACATTCGTGGGATTCCTAAAACACCTAACGTCATTTTGGAGGTAATAAACTATACTCTTAATTCTTATGTTTGTGACTTCATTGATTTTGAGAATGATGATATTTTATTATATAACTCATTAAATTCAATAATCAAGCTCATTGAGTGTAATTTGATCTCTTTTAAAATTAAGCATGACATAGTTGATTGTGGATTCTTACTTGTTAAAATGAGACGTGATGTGTGTGGGAGGAAGCTTGCGAAGGAGTTTGATAATTCTTCCTCTCTTGTTCAAGTATTTTTGTGTGATAACTTGTTGGAATACGATCCTTTATATATGATGAGTCATAATTCTTCAAGTGTTGGCGATTGCTAGTTTAAAAGGGTGTTTGATACTAGTGATAAGGTGATACATGTCTATGAGTACTTCAATGCTTTTGTGAAAAGCTCGTATATAAATTATTTTGTGATGGCTGTAATTGAGGATGATTGGATATATCATAAAAGTTTTAAATATGATGTATGTTTTAGGGATCTTTTATCGTCTTTTTCATGCCCATTGGAGTACTTTATTGATCGAACTAAATAGGAATTGCACGTATCATTCGCATTGGCATCTAGACCAAATATTTTGTTGTGTTTATATAAGTAGGAGAATTTCTCCATTAGGATGATGATGTTCACATGCTTTATAATGGTGTATTTATACATTTTAGGATTAATTGGGTTAAGTGGACACATGGTCACGATCTTGATTTGTTCCTACCATTGTTGCTTTCGAGTAGCGAATGTTGTTTGGTAAAGTTGACGAGCTTCAATGAGAAATCAAGAAGATGTTTATCGTGGAAAAAAAGCCCAAGGTTGACCCAAGAATTATAAAAAGAAGTTGAGAAAGTGCTACAAATATTCCTTAGTCTAAGTTCGAGTCCAAGAGCCGAAACATTGGGCCACATGAAGGCCCAAGAAGAGGTCCACATGAAGGCCCAAGAAGAGGACCCACATGGATTCCAATCATAAACATTTCCTATTTTTAAAAGATTCCTAATTAAATGTTTTTGAGTTTAAAAGTTCCATAGTTTAAAAGTTTCATAGTTAAAAGTTTTCCTACTTCAAAAGCTTCCTAGTTTTTATTTCCATAAAATTAGGATGTGAATCCCATTCTATTTGGGATAGGTTTTTGATAGAAACCAAGATGAAAATAAAAACTTTACTGATTAAATGAGGTGCAAGAATCTTACACACTGCATTAACCAATAAGTAAGTCCGTAAGGAGTGGACAAATCTCCAAATATAAAGACAAATATAATACTTTTCTTCTTCTTACAGAATCTCTGCTAGATACATATATTTATACTAAACATAAAGATAACTCCTAATAGAGAAATAGTTACTGTTGTAGAGAACTGCCTAATAACTACTGTAGATAATTGCCTAATAAATGCAGCCTATATTTTATCCTCTTCAAAAAGAAACTAAGATAAACGAGTAGTCATATCAGTGCATCCCTTCTGAAACGTCGCCTTGTCCTCAAGGTGAAAAGAAGGAACCTTCTACAATGAGATTATAGTTCTCCAAACTAGCTTCTATAAGGGAACGGTCAACCCATTGAACTAGCCGATCTCATCCCTTGCAGTTTGTAACATTTCTTTTTGCAATTGAAAATTATGAACATATCCTTCCAATTAGCATGAATAGTATTGAGAAAAACTAACCAGTTGATATCAAAAACCAAATCAGCCCCTCCAAGTTCAAAAGGATAATAATCCTGAGTGATGGTAAAACCTGGCAATTGAATTTGAAGATTCTGACAAACTTAATTTTTGCAAATGATGTCCCCATTCCCTATTTGCACACCAAATGTTGGAACTATCTCTACTGGGAGCTTATGCTTCTCTACAATGTATTTAACCACAAAATTATGTGTGGAACCTCTATCCACAAGTATTAAAACATTTATATGGTTGATTTCACCTTGGAGCTTCATTGTAGAACCAACTGACAGTCCCAACATGGCATGGAATGAAATTTCAACAATGTCAGTTTCTTTAGAGTCGCCAGCAGTTGTTGCATTAACCCAATCAACATCTTCAAATTGATCTCCATGTGTAAGCTACATGAGAGACAATTTCACAAATTTACATTTATGACCGAGTGTAAATTTCTCATGGCAACGATAACAAAGTCCTTGTGCCATTAGATTTCTCCTCTCAGTTTCCCATGTTTGCATTTGAAGAGGTTGGGAAGTGGATGGACTAGGAGAAGCATTGTTGTGTAGATTTTGAAGTGAAGAGTTAATATTGTTCTGAGTGTTTATAGAAGAGTGCAATGAGTTTTGTATAATGAATCTGTTGGTTGGGGTCCAATTAGACTCTCCATTGCTGCGAATTGGGCCTAATTTATTTTCAAATTTGAGTGCCAAACTCATGGCTCTGAAAATTGTTCTGGGCTTGTGAATCCTAACATCAGATTTTATTTTCTCTTTTAGCCCATTCAAGAACACCTCTAAAAGACAATGATCTGTCTAGTTTGTTACCCTAGACGAAAATTTTGCAAATTCTTGACGATACTCTTGTTTAGAACCGTTTTGTTGAATACTACAAAGATGCTCGTTGGGATTTTGAAACTCCGCAGGACCATAATTTTCCTGCAATGCTTTAACAATCTCTTTCCAATAAAGTAAAGTCCGCTCATGATTTATCCAAGAGAAGAGATCAAGAGCATCAGCTTCTGGATACATCACTGTGATGTCAACTTTTTGATCCTCTAGAGTTTGATAGTAGAAGAAATATATTTCTGCCTTCAAAATCCATCCCCTGGGATCACCTCCTTCAAATCTAGGAAATTCCATCATTGTGTGTGGCCTCCGGGAAGGATTTTTTTTCCACGTTGGTCTATTAATGTCTTCTTCCTCTTCTCGCCAAATAGATTTTCCTCCATTACGGGTCCGGTGAGTGGTTTCCCCGTCTTGGGTGCAACCATTCTGGGCTTTCAATGTAGCCACTTCTGTTGCCAAGGAATCAATAGTATTTAGTTTTGATGCTATGACGGATAATTGTTGAGCAAAATATTCAAGGTAGGGAGTGTTTTCTTGAGAGGTAGAAGATCTGGTATTGACCATATTGGATCAATCAACTCTAATACCAAACTAAAAGAAGCCAAGATGAAAATAAAACTTTACTGATTAAATGAAGTGCAAGAATCTTAAACACTGCACTAACCAATAAGTAAGAACGTATGGAGTGGACAAATCTCCGAATATAAAGACAAATATAACACTTTTCTTCTTCTTATAGAACCTATGCTAGATACGTATATTTATACTAAACATAAAGATAACTCCTAACACAAAAATAACTACTACTGTAGATAATTGCCTAACACTACAAAAGGAACCCCAATTACCAATAAAAAAATTTGTTGGTAAATTGATCAAATTAGTTGTTAAATTGAGTTACCAACCAAATGTCAACTTATATTAATCCATTGCTAAAAGGATCATCGGTAAATATTACCAACCAATTTTAATTTGTTGGTGAACTAACCAACAAAAAATCAGTTGGTAAACACCCAAAGATGTTGTAACAAAATTTTGAAACATGGCCCTGAAATTTCCATTGGTAAATTCACCAACTAATTTTTGGTTAGTATATCGTTAGTACCTTTACTAATGAATTGAAAAGGACTTAGTAAATATTTTTCTCCATTATTCGATTCCGTTGGTAATATGTTGGTAATTATAGTAACAAATGTCTGATAGTAAACTTTTTCAGATACATTGGTAATTGGTTGGCAATTTTAGTAACATAAAATTTATGTTCGTAATTTTTCCAATATATTTTAAATACTTTATTTTATTTTTGTTTCCCATCCGGTGTCCGGTACCCACATTGGAGCTCGAATAAATCTGGATTCATGCCGGGAAGTCCCACATTGGGGGGCTAAAACACTCCCTAACAAAGGCGACTCCGTACCCAAGGGGAATCGAACCCGAGACCTCTTGGTTAAGGATGAAAGAGTACTTAAAACTCCACCACAACCCTTGTTGGTAATAAATTTTAAATACGTTAGTATGATTAATTGTTTTTCTAATAAATTTACTAATTGATTGTTAGTTTATTGGTAATATATCATTCAAGTTCAATGTTAGGTTAGTAATTGATTGAAAATATGTTCAAAATATTATTAACTAAATGATTATTTAGTAGTAAAATATTTATTAATTTATTGCATTTAAAAATATAAGAGCACGAATATAAATTCATAAAGATTAATATCAATTTTATAAATCATATTTCAATGAAACAATGCAAAATCTATGATAACAAATTAAATTAATCTCAATATGACACATATCATTATATCAAAAAATTTAATTTGTGCAAGTTTACCAAAAATATTGACCAAATCTAAATTTTGGTCAAAACTTAAAAGTTAAAACACATAACAACACAAACTGAAAATGGAAGCCTCAAAACCTGCACCAACCGTCCTATTAGATATAAAAATGACCTTCTAAAGCTAATCTCGCTGATGGAATTCTCCTCAGAGCAGGTTTACGAAAAATGTTAAGCAAAGTCATATTTTGGCCAAAAGTTAAAAGTTAAAAAACGGTACAAATTGAAAATGAAAACCTCAAAATCCAAACAAACCATCCTATAAGGCGAAAAATGACCTTCCAAAGCTAACTGTGCTGACGAAATTCAAATTTGAGCATGTTTCCCAAAAAAATTGACCTAGTTCAAATTTTAGCCAAAAGTTGAATGTTAAAACGCTAGCTTAACGACAGAAACTGAAAAGAAAAGTCTCAAAACCCGAACCAAACATCCTATGAGACCAAAATTGAACTTATATGGCTAACCGCGGTGACAAAATTTCAATTCAAGTACGATTACCAAAAATATTGACTAAAGTGAAGGTTTGGCAAACACATAAAAGTTAAAATGTCTAACGGCACAAACTAAAAAAGAAAGCCTCAAAACCTGAACCCTCTATGTTATTACATCAAAAATGACCTTCCGCATCTAACTGCACTAACGAAATTCTCATCTGAGCAAGTTTATCGAATATATTGATTGAAGTTAAATTTTGGCCAAACTTTATAAGTTAAAACACCTAACGGCAGATGCTAAAAAAGAAAGCCTTAAAACCCGAACCAACCATCCTATTAGATAACAAATGACCTTTGGAGTTAATTACGCTGACGGAATTCTCATCTGAGTACATTCACAAAAATATTGATCAAAGTCAAATTTTGGCCAAAACATAAGATTTAAAACACCTAACGGCACAAACAAAAAACAGAAGCCTCAAAACATGAACCAACCTTCCTGCTAGATAAAAAATGATCTTTCGAAGCTAATGACACTGACAGAGTTCTAATCTGAGCATGTTTACCAAAATTAATGACGAATGTCTAGTTTTGGCTAAAACTTAAAAGTTAATACGCCTAACGACACAAACTGAATAGGAAAGCCTCAACACTAGACATTGATTTACCAAAAAAATTAACTTCAATTGGTAAATTTACCAACTATTCAAATATAAGTAAGTAATTAATAATTTACCATTAAATTTTATCACAGTTGGTAAGAGTTAGTATTCAACTAAACATTTATATGTAATATTACCAACTTATAATTAATATGTTGGTAAATTTTACCAATGGATTAATGATCGGTTGGTATATTACCAACAATTTCAATGATGTTATAAATTTACTAACTACAATCTTTATTCGTCGGCAAAATTTCCAACTAATTGGATAATGGTTGGTAAATTTACCGACAAATTACATTTTGTTACTAATTTACCAACACATTTATATTTGGTTGGTAAATTTAGCAACACAATCTTGTTGTTGGTAAATGTTTGGTTAGTAATTCATTAGTAATATGTTAATAAATTATATAAACAATTTTTTTGTCATATTTACCAACCGATATATACTTTGTTGGTAATATTACCAACAAAAGGTGTGCGTTAGTAATATTTCAGTTGGTAATCCATTGATAGAATGTTGCTAAATTTGGCGCAATTTTTTCCCGCCATATCTACCAATTAAAATACTTAATTAGTAAGATTTTAATTGGTAATCTGTTAGAATTTCGTTGTTATGTTTTAAAATATAATTCGGTTAGAAATATGTTGGTAATTTGTTAGTATAATACTAACCAACTTAAGTTGTTAGAAAAATTTGTTGGCAACTCTTTCCAATAAAGCAAATGTCGCTCACGATTTATCCAAGAGAAGAGATCAAGAGCATCAACTTCTGGATACATCGCTGCGATGTGAACTTTGTGTTCCTCTGGAGTTTGATAGTAGCAAAAACATATTTCTGCCTCAAAATCCATCCCCTGGGATCACCTCCTTCAAATCTAGGAAATTCCATCATTGTGTGTGGCCTCCGAGAAGTAAATTTTGGCCACATTGGTCTATTAATGTCTTCTTTCTCTTCTCGCCAAATAGATTTTCCTCCATTATGGGTACAGTGAGTGGTTTCCCCTTCTTGGGTGCAACCATTCTGGGCTTTCAATGTAGCCACTTCTGCTGCCAACGAATCAATATTATTTAGTTTTGATGCCATGACAAATAATTGTTAGGCAAGAGATTCAAGGTTGGGAGTGTGTTTCTTGAGAGGTAGAAGATCTGGTATTGACCATATTGGATCAATCAACTCTAATACCAAACTAAAAGAAGCCAAGATGAAAATAAAACTTTACTGATTAAATCAAGTGCAAGAATCTTAAACACTGCACTAACCAATAAGTAAGAACGTATGGAGTGGACAAAATCTCCGAATATAAAGACAAATATAACACTTTTCTTCTTCTTATAGAACCTATGCTAGATACGTATATTTATACTAAACATAAAGATAACTCCTAACACAAAAATAACTACTACTGTAGATAACCGCCTAATATTGCTGAAAAGACAATAATCTGTCCAGTTTGTTACCCTTGACGAATATTTTACAAATTCTTGGCAATACCCTTGTATAGAACCTTTTTCTTGAATGCTACAAAGATGCTCGCCAGGATTTTAAAACTCCGCACGACCATAATTTTCCTGCGATGCTTTAACAATCTCTTTCCAATAAAGCAAAGTCCGCTCACGATTTATCCAACAGAAGAGATCAAGAGTATCAACTTCTGGATACATCGCTGTGATGTCAACTTTTTGTTCCTTTGGAGTTTGATAGTAGCAGAAATATTTTTCTGCCTTCAAAATCCATCCTCTGGGATCACCTCCTTCAAATCTAGTAAATTCCATCATTGTGTGTGGCCTTCGAGAAGGATTTTTTGTCCACATTGGTCTATTAATGTCTTCTTCCTATTCTCGCCAAATAGATTTTCGTCCATTACGGGTCCGGTGAGTGGTTTCCCCTTCTTGGGTGCAACCATTCTGGGCTTTCAATGTAGCCACTTCTGCTCCCAACAAATCAATAGTATTTAGTTTTGATGCTATGACAGATAATTGTTTGGCAAGAGATTCAAGGTTGGGAGTGTTTTCTTGAGAGGTAGAAGATCTGGTATTTACCATATTGGATCGATCAACTCTGATAACAAACTGATAAATGCCGAGGTGAAAATATAACTTTACTGATTAAATGAAGTGCAAGAATCTTAAACACTGCATTAACCAATAAGTAAGTTCGTATGGAGTGGACAAATCTCCCAATATAAAGACAAATATAATACTTTTCTTCCTATTATAGAATATCTGCTAGATACGTATATTTATACTGAACATAAGGATAATTCCTAACACATAAATAGCTACTGTTGTAGATAACTGCCTAATAACTACTGTAGATAACTGCCTAATAATTGCTGCCTATAACTATTATAGATGACTACTGCTTATATGTTTTATCCTATTCAAAAAGAAACTAGGATAAACGAGTAGTCGTATCAGTTTTCCATATATATATATATATGGTAGATTTTATTTATTTTTTTGGACAGAGACGATTAATATTATGTGATAGGTTTCTCTTCTTTACACCTTTGTGTGTGGTGACTATGAATTTATCTTACAACCTTATAAGAACAACTCCTAAACAAGTAAGATTAATTCTTAATTTGATATTTTTGGTTTCTATTCATAAATAAAGAAGGTTATTAGTCATATACTAATTGTTGTCTCTAATTTCTTTGAAATAGGGTTCTAGATCACTTTTTATCTAAGTTCTTGCATTGACTCTATTAGTATCATAATTAGTTTTAATGTGCTAATTTTGAATACTAAGATCAATTAGGGTTCTTAGCACTTTATCTTGAAATTTGGGGTTTTTATTCTTGAATTTCACGTATATTTCAATTTTCGTCTTTCAACTTTGTATTTTCGCTTTCGCAATATTTTCTTGTTTATTCTGGTATCCCGATTCCTATCACAATGGTTGATATGATTGTTGTTTATCTAGTATTTTCTGAATTAAATGATTACCTTTTAATAATATTTATCTCGTAATCCAAGTGTAATGTGTAATTTTTGGATCTCGACATGTGTGATTTTGCTTGAGTTTTGAAGAGTTGATAAATTCACTTTTCTCCCTTTTATATTGAATTTGTTCCACCTCAGGGGCAGATATACATGGAGTTCAGGGGGATCATATGAACTCACTTCGTCGAAAAATCACATTGTATAATATAAGATAAAAATTGTGGTTTATGTGTATATATGATTTTTCAGACGTAAACAACTGAAACTATTTCGGCTCAAGTGTCATACGATCGCGTGAAGTGACATAACCCAACCAAGGGTTGGGATCGTTCCCACAGGGAGTGGTTTTGAGAATTAATAGAAAAATAAAAGTAAGTTCTAATTAGTAATAGCTATAGACATTACCGAATATAAACATACTAAATCTAAAAGGGGTGACGCAAGCGTCAATTATCAATGGGGGTTTGTATTGCGCTAATAACAAAAATAGTAAAATTATAAGAAAAAGAGATAGAGAGACGGGATTCTTGGGATGTGATAGGAATACGGGATAGACTAAATTATTGGGTACATGCCTCTGATAGTAAATTGTTGAGTATTTGTGACTAGGCTAGACTATAGTGGGGTAAGTTCTCTCTTGAGCAACTAACCCCGAATCTACTCGATTTCTCTCGAATACCGAGTTGCCGCATTAATCACAGCCTCCGCCTTAGCCCATTTACTCCTTCAAGATGAATGTGTGGGAGANCTAAATTATTGGGTACATGCCTCTGATAGTAAATTGTTGAGTATTTGTGACTAGGCTAGACTATAGTGGGGTAAATTCTCTCTTGAGCAACTAACCCCGAATCTACTCGATTTCTCTCGAATACCGAGTTGCCGCATTAATCACAGCCTCCGCCTTAGCCCATTTACTCCTTCAAGATGAATGTGTGGGAGAAGGACTAGGATTCATTCTCTCGAGCTGAACCCATGTCGACCCAATACCACCGGTTATCAATTTAGTAGTCTTAGTTTTATGACTTCTTTTTCGAGCAAGCCAAAAACACTAAGATGAAATCGTATTTGCAATTATAATTCCATTAAGTTCATATGCAACTACTA
Organism: Solanum stenotomum; assembly: GCF_019186545.1. Taxonomy (NCBI): domain Eukaryota; kingdom Viridiplantae; phylum Streptophyta; class Magnoliopsida; order Solanales; family Solanaceae; genus Solanum; species Solanum stenotomum. The sequence goes on from NC_064288.1 coordinate 43,105,101, forward strand.
AACGAAATAACATTTAAACAACAAATAAACCATCAATAAGCAAGACAGAACAAATAATCTAACCCATATTCACAAAATCACACCCCAAGAATTAGGCTTTTAGCAAGACATGTAAAAGAGATAAAAATTTATACCAATATCAGTTTCCATCAACTGGGTGGGAATATTTAAGTCTTAAAATACGTCAAGAGTGAAGAATCTTCGAGACCCACCACCAATTTCTTGGAGTTCAAACCCTTTGAATCTTCTAGGTCTTAGAACAAAGTCTCCAAAACCATCTAAAACTTGAAAATGAAAATATTCTAATTCTGAATAAAAATTGTATATGACTTGATACTAAGTTAACAGTTTAAACAAGTATTTATAGTGTTTGAAAACTTGTGCTGTAGCGGATCACTAGACGCAGTTAGTCAGGATTGCCGATACACTCGGCGATCTGCCTTTTGGACGATGTCATCGCCTTCTTGGTTTAGCCTCTTCGCGCTTTGAGTCGTTGGGTGATACAGTACTGCTTCACGGAACTATTCGACGACACGCCGACTTCTCCATTTCATCGCCTATGTTATCTTTCCCTTCAGGGGTCAACAACTGGAATAAAAGGCGATCTCTAGGCCGATCGGTGACTCGCCAACTGGTCACGGCGATCTTCAGGGCTTCATTTCTTCGTTCTTTTAGCAGCCATGTTCCTTCTTACCAAGTAGTGTCCATGCTTTGCCTCACACTCCAAATACCTGAAACTTAAGGATTTTCATCAGATATTGAGACAAAATATGCATTTGAGGACACTAATTCTATCAAAAAGGATGTCTCAAACAGTGCTACACAAGACTCGATCATGAATGTACAGAACAACACTCAATTTACTCATGCAAGGATCAACTGTGTACCCAAAAATTCAAGTTGTGACACACCATTACCAAAGATTCTCAAGCTCGCAATACTTGCTTCAAATGCAAGTTCAAGCTCAACAAAAGTATTTGAATGCCCTCACGCAAAGGATGATTCCATATTCACACACAAAAGATTAATTATTTAAAGTTCCAGAATCAAATGCAACGCTCACTCTCTCAAAGAAGAACACAATGCATGCTTTCACCCATAGGTTTGCCCATATTTTCCAATCATCATTTGTTCTAGCTCACTCAAGATCAAGAAGGTATTTTCAAGGCTTGTAATGGGGTTGAGTGCAAAGGTATGGTCATTTAGGCTCATTGACTTTCATCCTCATGAAATGTGGTGCTCACAACACTTCTTTTCATCATTTTCATTAGTGCTAATAAGTCATCCTATTATTCACTTTCCATGGATTGTTCGGGAACCCCATTTATTTTGTAATTATTTCCACAACTTTTCTTTTTCATTCTTTTCTTCTCTTTTTCTCTTCTCTCTTTTTTTTTGTATGGAGGAGTTCCATTTTTTTTCAACACCATGGGTTAAAGGAGACTTTCCTTGCACTTCTTGACTTGCCCTTATCTTTTCACCACACCCACAACTTAGGCTTTTGTCCTAAGTTGGCTATTCAATCAACCACAAATCAAGAGGATTTATGGGTAATGGATCAAGAAAGGTCTTGTTTTCATCAAGTGTCATCCAAAGAAAGGTAAGGCTCAAGTAGTGTTCAAAAGAGGTCACACACTCACGAGGTAGGGCACAAAAGAGGAATATGTCAAATTGGCTAACACTCTTCAAATTTGCCTAAAATCATATCAACAGGTAGCCTTACTTAGTTGACCAGACCAACAGGGAAAATTCTAGGCGATATCATGCATGGTTCACATTAAGCTCATCACATAAGGCATCGACACCAAAGTCAAACAAGACTCCACACTTTTGCTAGTGTGCAACGTTCATCGCAAGAGAATCAATTTGATACATGGCTAATCACAACAAGATGAAAAAAGTTCCCATATAGTCTATGAAACTTCATTTGGTCTCATCGTAGCTGTACATTCATGTTCGTTCAATTATAAGGACTATTCAAGTAATCGGTATTGGTCAAAACTGAGACTCAAATTTGCCAATGAATAGCCGCATTCAAGTACATACAAGAGGTGGCAAAAATATAAATTTTTTCAGACAGGTCAAATCATTTACAATTTTAAAACACGGAGCTACAAGCTCAAACCTTCAATCAAAAGCAATATAAAATTTAATTTCAAGCTCATAACCCAACTACTTCAATCAAAACACCAGTCATAAAAGCACAAAAAGGTGGGTCTCACCCCACCACAAATAAAAACATTTGTCCTCAAATGCAAATAAGATTATCCAAAATTTCAAAATAAAGAAAGACAAAAAGGGAGAAAAAGAAGGGATCTTGTCTAAGCAGTCCCTCGATCTGTCTATGTATCAGTGCCTGGGGTCTCAGTTTGGCCTCGAACCTCAATACTCTGGGTCACATCGGAAGGACCAGCTCTACTATAGACAACAAAATGAGTGTTTGCCATGGAAGCATGTAGAACCGCATCTATCATAATTGCTTCAATCTCTGTCAGGTCCTTTTCTGCATCGTCCACAGTTTCCTCGAGCATTTCCTCATCTATCTCTGCCTCCGACTCAGGCTATGCTATCTGCTAAACTCTATCCTCATTTCTGGTGGTAGCCGAAGGCATTTCTGGCACATCTAGGATCTCCACCGTTTCGAAGACCATGGACATATCAGTGGCCTTCAACTAATCCACATCAGTCCTCATAGCGGTAATGACGGACTTTAATGTTGCCACCTCATCTGTGGCCCCTTGGTCATGCTAACACACCACTCTTCTACCCTCAAGGGCATTGATGGTAGCTCTCACCGGTGCCACATCATCAGTCAGGGCAGTCTGAATCATACTAGGATGGAGGTCTCAAGTCAGGTTTCCCGACGATTAGTAGAATAGGAAAGCTATCCCATCCGAAGTAATGATGCCTGGGTGATCAGAGTATGAGACAAAGTAACAACAGTAGGTCTGGGAGGTAGTGCAGCAACAGAAGAGCCTGGAGTGTCAGAGGGAGTAGAGGTAGTGGTACCTGAAGGCGCAGGGGCCGGAGTAGGCAAAGATGCCTGTACATGTATAGAGTCTGTGTCCATAGCTGAGGAAAGGTCCACCTGAGCCTCCTTTTGCTTTTTCTCCGCCTGATCCTTAAGATACTCAGCTTCTATCCTCCGGATATCAGTAGAGGAGGTGGGAATCACATCCACATCATTCTTGTCATCTTTCGGTACCCGAGCACGTCTGCACAGGTCAGTGATCAATACCGGGAAGGGAAGTGTTGTTTGGCACTGTCTTGCACCCATAAGCATCTCTGAAGCAATGATCCATCCCAAGTTTAGCGTTGTTCCCTTAATGAGGCAACCTAGGCAGGCTGTTTTTGCATTGCGAAGGATAAATTCGTTCTGTGAAGGCATGATCGTACTGCTGATGAAGCCAAATCAATACCTTGCTGCCACATTAAGGTCCTTCTTCTAGATAACTGCCCCAGCTTCAAGCCATTTAAGTGTGCCGTCTGATATTAATGGGGCCAACCAATTTTTCATATCTCCCAGTGACGTTTTTCTAATAATAATTTGACTGTTGTCCTCAAGTGTCGCAGTGCACCCCAAAATAATATTTATAGAAGGAGGGTCACATTGCACTTTCTTTCCCTTGACATCTACGTAATCAAACAATTTGAATTTAGCTGTCAGTTTCTTCCATGTGGTATCAATGCACTGTACACACTGTAGAACTCTCTAACCCAACTTGGAATATACGGGCCACGGGGTTTTGTGAAAATCTGGAAGTTATGAGATTTTAGACATCTCATAATCTTGGGGTACCTATCAATCACTCCATCTGTGGAAAGACGTTTTTCCTGAAGGATTGTCCTTAATCCCTCCATCTTTAATCTGTTCATTGACTTGGGAGGAGGACTATCTATTGCCAGTGCAAGCGACATTGCTTGCTCTAGGACTGGGGGAGTACGAGTGGTCGGCGGAGGCTTTCGGATCCTAGATGGATCATTCAATTTCTTAGATCACAATTCAGCTTTATGTGCCACTATTAGCTCATCGTCATCACAGGTTGCGCTTTGGCTTTCTTGTTTTTCACATTCACTCTCAGAAGCAATGAGCTAAGTGTCATAAATTCCCTCGCTGTTAGAGCTGACCTCTGGTGATGTCGGTGCCTTGCCTTTTCCTTTTTCCTTTCGACCAGTTGTGGAGACTTTTGTAGCCTTGCCTTTTGATACGACTGCACCTTGTTGATTTTAAACCATTTATACTTATTTCAGGGTGGCATGTTTCTACCTGCGACTTTGGGTCAAGCCATGTCTGCATTACATTGGAAAAATTTAGTAAATATTCATATCAAAGCACAGAAAGTTTATTGCAGACAGACTTGCCGATCAAGTCGGCGAGTCACCCAATATCTTTAGCGGGATACATCAGGTTCGCCTAAAAGATTTGCTTAAAACTCTCAGCAAGATGGCGATGGAGGTCACTTTTGGCAATTCGCCAATAGCTTTCGGTGAATCATGGCCAGCCAACAAAAGTTCCAGTACAACAAGGGTTCAGGGGTGCAATCAAAGGGCGATCAGGAATACTCTCGGCAAGTCGGAGAACGCTATCGGCGACCTCAGGCTTCTCGCCAAAAGTTACAGAACCCAATATCAAATAAAGCATGAAATTAGAGGCACAACACACGACATTGGATAAAATACTTGCATAAGAGTATAAATACCTAAAGTAAATGCAGGGTTTGGAAAACCAACCTTTTCGACAGATTAAGTCAAGACTGTGATGCTAGGCGGTAGATTAATCCATATTCAAGAACCAATTAATCAACTAAAATACTTACAAGATGTGACAATTTTGAAAATACTAAGTAGGTGCGATTTTGTGAAGATCAAGAGTGAAGGAAAATGAAAAAGGTTGAGAGTTTAAACCCGTGGTTTATAAAAACTATCCAGATATTACCTATTCAACGACATTAGTCAAATTCGTCTAGCTATTCAACGATCCGCCGAGTGGTTATTTAACTCACCGAATTTTACAGGACCTTCGGTCATAGTGAGGATACAAACAACGGTCTTCATCGGGGTCGCCGAGCTAGTTGGTGACTTACCATGTTGCTGCTGGTGCTCACCGATTGTTATAGACTCTGATGTAAAATTTTGTTGAGTCTAACGACGATTTAGGTTAGCCTATATGAACTCCTCGGTGATTTGCCGACTGGACTTATGTCCTCCAACCTGCACTTTTCACACACTTTTCACGCTAAAACCTACAAAATCAAAACACCATTATTTCAAAAATAACAAATAAAAAGCAAAAAAGGGCTTTCGGTTGCCTCCCCAAAAGCACCTTAGTTAACGTCGTGGCACGACGCAAGTTAGCTCTTAAACTCCAATGGTGGGGTTTGCCTCAGTTTCATCAGGCAACCCCTCTTTAGAATCCGGATCGAGCTCAGTCATAACTTGGCCCATTTGGGACACTAGTAGTTGAATTAGCATAGCATGAGAGGTTTTCATCTTGGTCAACAACAATACATTCTCCCTGAGCTCCTCCAGCACCCTATGCTGCTCATTGGCTTTCTGGAGTAGAAGTGTGAGCATTGCTTTAATCTGTCCATCCTTCTTGTTCTTAAGTTTCCTTTGTTCAGGAGGAGGAACGTAGCACCCCTTCTTGTTGTACTGGACTTTAAGATCCCCAATTTTCTTTGTCAACTCATCTAACTGGGTTAGCAGGACCACTAAGCTAAAACCTCTCTTTTTTATTGCTTGATTCGGCTCAGTTAAGTTGTCAAGCAATTTCGCTTCTATCAAATAGGGTTGTCGTACTAGACTACCTGAGACAATATGATCAGCCATCATTCTATTTCCTAGACTAAGACTTTGGTAGAAAGATTCCAGAATGACTATGTCGGGGATTCCCTGAGTAGGGCATTGACCCAGAAGTGCTTTGAACATTAACCATGCCTCATAAAGTTGCTCGCCTTCCAATTGCCTAAATGTTAGGATCTTATCTCGGAACATCATCACTTCTAATGGAAGAAACTCAATTTTCTTGCGAGTACTGCTCGACATATTCACCTCCCCTGTTTCAGAGCTCAATCAAGCAAAACAAAACAAAAAATTAGGTTAGTAAAACTAAAACTAACAAGAAAAAAAAATCTACTAATCTAAGAATCCTCAACTAACACCACTCCCTGTCAGCGGCGCCACTTTGATGTTTCAAACGTAATTAACTGACACTATTTCTGTTCAAGTGTCATACGATCGAGTGTAGTGATATAATCCAACCAAGGTTTGAGATTGTTCCCACATGGAGTGGTTTTGAGAATTAATAGAAAAATAAAATTAAGTTCTGATTAGTCATAGCTATAAACATTATCGAATATTAACATGCTGAATCTAAAAGGGGTGACGAAAGCGTCAATTATAAATGGGGGGCTGCATTATGCTAATAACAAAAACAGTAAAAATATAAGAAAATGAGATAGAGAGATGGGATTCTTTGGATGTGATAGGAATACGGGATAGACTAAATTATCGGGTACATGCCTTTGATAGTAAATTGTTGAGTATTTGTGACTAGGCTAGACTATAATGGGGGTAAATTCTCTCTCTGGCAACTTACCCCAAATCAACTCGGTTTCTCTCGAACAACGAGTTGTCGCATTAAGCACAGCCTCCGCCTTAGCCCATTCGCTCTCTCGAGCTGAATGTGTGGGAAAAGGACTAGGATTCACTCTCTCGAGCTGAACCCGTGTCGGCCCAATACCACCAGCTATCAATTTATAGTCTTAATTTTATGACCTCTCTCTCGAGAAATCCAAAAACACTAAGATGAAATCGTATTTGCAACTACAATTCCATTAAGTTCATAAACAACTACTTAACGAAATCATATTTAAACAACAAATAAACCATCAACAAGCAAGACCCAATAGATAATCTAACTCATATTCACAAAATCACACCCCAAGAATTGGGTTTTTTGCTAGAGATGTAAAAGAGATAAAAATTTATACCAATATCAGTTTCCATCAATTGGGTCTGAAGAATTAAGTCTTAAAGCATGTCAAGAGTGAAGAATCTTTGAGACCCACGTCCAATTTCTTGGAGTTGAAACCCTTTGAACTTTCAAGGTCTTAGAACAAAGTCTCCAAAACCCTCTAAAACTTGAAAACGAAAATATTTTAAGTTTGAATAAAAATTGTCTATGACTTGATACTAAATTAACAATTTAAACAAGTATTTATAGTGTTTGAAAATTTATGTTGTAGCGGATCACTAGGCACAGTTAGTCGGGATCGCTGATACACTCGGCGATCCGCTTTTTGGACGATTGCATCGCGTTCTTGCTTTAGCCTTCAGCCTCTTCTCTCTTTGAGTCGTTGGGTGAAATGGTACTTCTTTGCGGAACTACTCGGCGACACGCCGATTGCTCCATTTCATCCCCAACTTGATCTTTCCCTTCAAGGCTCAACACTCTGTAACAAAAGGCAATCTCTAGTCCGATCGGTGACTCGCCAACTGGTCTCGGTGATCTTCAAGCCTTCATTTCTTCGTTCTTTTCAACAACGTTGTTCCTTCTTGCCAAGTAGTGTCCATGCTTTGCCTCAAACTCCAAATACCTAAAATTTAAGGATTTTCATCAAATATTGAGACCAAATATGCATTTGAGGACACTAATTCTATCAAAATATGGCCTTAAATGAGTCCAATTTGTGTACTCATCAATATATCTAATATTGAATGCCCTAATTATATTTCTAAGGCCTAGCTCATTGGGATTTATTATTTAAAACCTTAATTATATAGTTAAAAAAGAAGAAAAATTGTTTCTTCTAGGGATCTTTCTAGTTATATATTATTTTCTCCACCTCAATCTCTTAACCATTAACTTCCTCTTTCACTTCAAGTCTGCAACGCTATATTACTACTATATGGTGGTCCTTTGCCTGTGGCGTGTTCATTGATGAGACGACATCAATTTTCTCTCCCCGTCTCCATTCATGCTACTTCAGTAAGTTCTTGGTTCTTTTTTTTTCTATTATTTTTCAACATTCTATATTCTTTGGTTTTGGTATTTGTTGATGTGCTTTCCTATTTGGCTGGTTTCAGTGGCGGAGGCAAATTTTCCATCAATGAAGTTAAAAAAACTAAACACACTAATAGTATCCACAAATGAATAGGTCGGATAAAAAGACTTAGTTTAGAGCACACATATCTAAAAACTTAAATAGATAAAACATAAATGTAGAATGGAAACATGAGGAAAAGACAAACTCCTAAAAAACAAGTTTAGAGCACATGTTTATAACATGCTAAAAAGGAGATATTAAGCAGTACAAGTCATATTCAAATTCGAAAAAAATATAGCAGAAGACAATTATTTAGTTGTGTCTCTACATTATTACATTGAGACCGTGTTTATAGACATTATATAATCATTTTTCAAGTAGGATTCTAGATGTTATTCTTGTTTCAAGTTGAATTTTTTATTTTTATATATATATATATATATATATATACATATTCATGTTTCTATTCATATTCTACCCCCCGCCCCACACAAAAACAAGTGTATACAAGAGTCTTATGTACCAAGCTTATTACAAATGTAATTGATATGAGAACTAGTGAGGAAGTTGGTGAAGATATATGTAAGTTGATCACTAAACTTCAAAAAGTTTATAACAATATCTCATGAGAGTATCTTTTCTTTCACAAAGGGATAATCAATCTCTATGTGCTTAATCCTCTCATGAAACAATGTATTTGATGCAATATGAAGGATCACTTGATTATCACATACAATTTCAATCGGACATATTTCTCAAAGTTTTACTTCTCTTAACAACTATTTGACCTAGCTAGCTCACAAGTTGCTATAGCCATTGCTCGATATTCTTCTTCTGCACTAAATCGAGCAACCACACTCTATTTCTCTCTCTTCCATGATACCAAATTATCTTCTACTAAAACACAATATTCATATATAAAACAAATATATGAGGGTGATCCTAACCAATCACCTTTTATATATCTAGTTCTAACACCTCGGTATCAGAAATAACTAATTTTAGCAAGAACCATATTGGAAAGAGATAAATTGAAAAATTTGCAAGTTAGTCTTAAATTGTGAGTTTTGGGTCAACTTGAAACGACCATAACGATCTGAACAGGATGATTTAGGTGGCCTATAATGTATCAAATGAAAGGTCTCTGATTCCTCTTTCCAACGCCACTGAGTTTGCTAAATTCCAAGTTTGAATGAGAGAGATATGCCCATTTGAGTTTAGCTTGTTCGATTAAGGAAAGTTCATCCGAATTAAGGAGGGGTATTTTGGTCTTTTCCTTACCCCATAAACTTTAAGCATTTTTGGTCACCCAAATAGGGGTCTAAACTGATTGAGATCAGTTTTCACAATTGAAAATACACTTAGGTTTTTAAAGAGAAGTTCAAGAGGACAAAAAGGGAGAAAGTTCAAGCGTTCTTCAAATTTTGGGGATTTTCGTCAAGGATTCCATTCCTTTGAGGTATGTAAGCCCCTGTAGTGTTAGGTTTGTTTTCCCTCACGACAATCATGTAATCTTTTACCCATGAATTTTTTCTTGAAGTTGATTTTTAAGTTCTTGAGAAGATCTTGAGTTAAATTGATAAATTGATGTCTTGAAGTCCTAGAGGTGAGAGTTTTGCGAAATAGTTGAGTTTTTTATTAGTTCTTTGTGTGGGTTTCACTGAAAATGTTTTGGGTTATGAGAATTCATGTATTTTGGCCTTATATTTGCAGTGGGTATGCGCTGAATCGAGATTGGATAGGAGAAGAAAGGATCAGGCAATTAATTGCGCCCAGGTCCGCGTACCAGAGGCGCTTAGTATTTTAATCCCCATATAATTACACCTCCTCTCCGAAACGTGGAGAGGATATGGATTCCTCTACCTCAAAACTATTTCGCGACCAAAAATTTAATTTCATCTCCGCGTCGTGCCAATGTTCTTTAATTTGGGTCTTCGCTCGTTCTTGTAATCAACTATATTAACCTAGCTTCCTAAATCATTGAGAGGTCCTACCTTCCAAAACATAATTTTTGAATTTATATTTTAAATTCAAGATAGAGTTAAGAATAAATTTCAAGGGAGTTGTTTCAAGTCATTTTGAGAAGTCTGTTACAAACTTTTTTAAACTTGTTGTAAGAATTCAGTACTTGAGTGTGAGGATGAGGAGAGTTGATTTTCATTATTTTTCAAAATGAATATATGGGAACTATGTTTTCCCAAGAGTAAATGTTTTACATTTAAATGAGAGGAAAATTTGATTTACAAATGAGTTATCAGGAGTTTTTGAGCACTACCTCTCTTAAAAGAACCTTTTGAGTAATAATCTCATATTTTGAGGATGAGGAAATGTTTTTAAACATATGAGCATGAGTTATATTATTGGGAGTGGTATTGAACACCGATATGGGACGAGTTCAGACAACACAAAGTCCTCAAAAAGCATGTATGCCAATGTAGGTAGAAAGGGTCATACTTTTTAAATGATTCCTTATTGATTTTTAAGCATTGCTTAGTGGATCCACTTAGTTGAGGATTTCTTATACTCCGGCAAGGTATAATATAGTTTTGGCAGTGTGGGCGGGACGATGTATCATCACAGAGCTCATAGTAATGGTTGTTGGTTAGAGAATCTCCCAAATATGATTAAATTCGTTATCATTGTATTTTTAAAGACATTTAGTTATTATATACTATTTTAAAAGCTTTCTTTATAATGCATCTTTACTATTGCTTTTTATATTGAACTGAGTTGACTATTTATGAGTTTGACTATCTTTGAGAATTCTTAAGTATCCTTGGGTATAGACGAGGTGAATATGTTCTTCTTTTTCAATAGTTCAAGCTTATGTTTGTGCTTTAGAGTTCCCCTTGCATGCTCGTACATTCTATGTAATGACAATTTGGCCTGCATCTTTTATGATGCGGATACAGGAGGTCAAGGTCATCAATAGGCGCACAATTGATACCACATCTTTAGGTGAGCCTTCTTGCTTATGGAGGATTCCCATTTATTTTCTAGTTTTGTTAGGATGTCATGGGTATTGTTCTGGCTTCCATCAATTTCATTAGAGGCTTCATAGATAGTAGTGTTTTGAGGAGTCTTTTCCATTTTTTTATTAAATGTTTGAAAGACTCGAGTTGCCTATTTCTGGCTAGTTGAATATTCTTATATATTCTAAGTTATTTATTTCAGATAGTTGATTTTAATATTTGCAATTGAGTTCATATATTTTTGAGAAAGTCCTTCGCTAAATATTTAGCCAGGCCTAGGGTTCGCTTGGAGCCAACAATGGTTCCCGCGTGCCGGCCATGTCCAGGGTGTGACAAACTTGCTATCAGAGAACAGGGTTCAAGATTCCTAGGGTGTCTATGAAGATGTGTATGTAGAGTCCTGGTTATCGGTGTGAAGCGCGCCACATCTATAATTAGGCGGTTACGACATTTTGGAACTATCTCACTTCTTTCAGACTCTTTTCGTATGATAGAGTTCAACTGTATAAAGTTACTTTCAAATTCATGCTTGCACGTCTCTTTCAGATCATGCCTCAACAAAGAGCTTTTCGAGGTCATCCTGCTAGGAGGAATGTTTATCCCCAAGATCAAGGGGTTCCTAATGCACCAAAAGTGCAACCCCAAGGAGAGGTCACTAATGCTGAGTTTCGGGAAGCTATCCGAAAGTTGAGTAAAGTTGTGACCAACCAAGCGGGGCAACATAGAGGGGTTCGATAGGATTTGGCTGATAAATCCAGAATCTGTGAGTTCTTGAATATGAATCCTCCAGACTTCACTGATGCAAGTGTCATTGGGGATCCAGAGAACTTTGTGGAGGAGTTGCAGAAACTGTTTGAGGTGATGCGTGTTGCAGATGTTAAGCATGTGGAACTAGTTGCATACCAGCTGAAGGGTGTTGTTAGATTCTGGTAGGACCAATGGAAGAAGGGTAGAGCTCAAGGGGCACAATTGTGAGCTGGGTTGTGTTCGAAGGTGCCTTCATGAGGTGTTTCTTTCCCCGTGAGCTGAGAGATGCAAAGGTAAAATAATTTCTCATTGTTAAGTAGGAATCCATGATTGTGCATGAATATAGCCTCAAGTTCACTCAACTATCCTGCTATGCTCCAGAGATGGTTGTTGACATAATGAGCATGATGAGTCTATTTGTATCTGGGTTGTCTCGCTTGTCAAGTAAGGAGGGAAAGGCAGATATGCTGATATAAGACATGCACATAGAAAGACTTATGATCTAAGTGCAACAGGCTGAAGAGGATAAGCTAAGAGATAGAGCAGAGTTCCAGAACAAGAAGGCTAAGACAATAAGAAATGAATCAGGGCAGTAGAATAGCAATGCAAACCGTTCATCTTTTTAGCAAATGCCAAATGGACATGTTCCATCTTCTGCTAGTCACCTGCACCTAAGAATAGAGGTGAGTTCAAGAATCAAAATTCTTAAAACTTCAGAGCTAAACTTGCACAATCTCAAAGTAGTGTGGCAATTGGACTCCTCCATGTGCTAAGTGTAGTAGGAACCACCTAAGAGGGTGTTGTGATTGCTCCATTGGTTTCTTCAAGTGTGGTCAGAATGGTCATTTCACGAGAGAGTGCCCTAAGAAGAGGCAAGGTAGTGGTATTGGGGGCAATATAGCCTAATCTTCTTCAGTGGCTCCGCCAAACAGAGTTGTACCTAGAGGAGCTGCTTCAGGGCCATGTAAAGGAGCAAACCGTCTGTACGCTATCACCAGCCTCCAAGAGCAAGAGAATTCACCTAATGTTGTCACTAGTATGATCAAAGTCTTTACCTGTGATGTATATGCATTTCTATATCTAAGTTTGAGTCTATCTTTTGTGACTCCATACATTGCTATAAATTTTATTATTCTTCTTGTGAAACTTCTTGAGTTCTTCAGTGTTTCGACACCTGTTGGTGAGTCTATTCTAGCTGAGAGAGTTTATAATGATTGTACCATTTCTATCAATCAAAAGGACACCATGGCTGACTTTGTCGAGTTAGATATGGTGGACTTTGATGTTATTCTAGGTATGTACTGACTTCATGCTTGTTATGCCTCAGTTAATTGTAGAACTCGAGTAGTTAAGTTCCAGTTTCCTAATGAGTCAGTTTTTGAGTAGAGGAGTAGTTCAGCAGTGCCTAAGGGTCATTTTATTTCATACCTTAAGGCAAGAAAGTTAGTTTCCAAGGGGTGTATCTATCACTTATTCCGAGTTAATGACTCTAGTGTTGAGACACCACCTATTCAGTCAGTTCCACTTGTGAGTGAGTTTCCACAGATCTTTCCAGATGATCTTCCCGAAGTCCCCACTAAGAGAGAAATAGACCTCAATTTGGATGTCCTTTCTTATACTCGACCTATCTCTATTCCGTCGTATATAATGGCTCCCGCTGCCATAAAACAGTTAAAAGATAAGTTGAAAGATCTTTTTTATAAAGGTTTCATTCAACCGAGTGTCTCTCCTTGGGGAACTCTGGTCTTATTTGTGAGGAAGAAGCATGGTTAACTTAGGATGTGGATGTCACGACCCAAGCCTAGGGCCTAGACGTGACCGGCGAATGGGGAACCCGAAGGAACCCCAAACAAGCCTCATAGCGTATCATTACACATCCTTGGTCGCGGAAGCAATTAAAATGACCATAAGCAATAAGCATAATCAAAGGGGGAAATCGGGACTAAGGGAGCAAGAGAAAAAAAAGAAGAAATGGTACATAAATACCATAGATGAGTCAAGCTCAAGCATAATACACAACTTGTCCAACACCACCTCTAAACATGAGTACTTAGCGGGGGCCAAGACAAACTACCGGGCTCACCCTCATAGTCAAAACATAACTAAAAAGAAAAGTCTTATACATAGCAAAAGATCATGAGCAACGTCCCCGGAATGGAGGACTCACCAATAACCTTGATAGGAAATCGTATTAGCCACGCGGAGGAGGATGGTCAAGCGGTGCTCCGGTCCCTACATGGTGACATCATGTAGGCATAGAGTATGCGTTAGTACGTTTGAATGTACTAAGTATGTGGGATGCAATGCAATGCTACAATAGATGGACATCATAGGAAAAATGCATAATCATACCCGATAGATAGCACATTAGAGAAATGATATGTATAATGATGCTTACATAAAAATCATATTTAGTGGGACGTAGTACATGTGTGGTGAGTGACCATCAATATAGTATTTCCAAGGCCTACCACCCCCTTGGAGAGGCGAAAGAGGTACAAACCCCTCAATGTGGTTACCCGGGCCTACCACCCCCCGAGCTAGGGACCAAGGTACAAACCCCTCGATGTGGTTATACGGGCCTACTACCCCCCGTACTAGGCAACCAAGGTACAAACCCCTCGATGTGGTTATACGGGCCTACTACCCCCCGTACTAGGCAACCAAGGTACCAACCCCTTGATACGGTTACCCGGGCCTACAACCCCCCGAGCTAGGCTTGGTCGACTCACACACTATATAGAGAAAATCATATACATGTATCCATTTCATCATCATTTCAATACTTATATAATCATCCGACTCATAGGACGTACATTGGACCTTCCATTTCATAAGAATTCTATAAATGGCATTTTATCAAACATATGGTGGGCTACTTGTTCATGTAAATAAAATCATGTGTTTCAAGAGTACTAAGTCCAACCAATTTCAAAATCCATATAAAACAGCCCACCAACAACATACATATATATATACATATATAACAACCTTCATAATTTGATCATGGAGGCATGAAAACCATAAACATCATATAATCATTCCATTTCATGATAATATACAAAAATAGACCATAATAGGATGTGTAGTAATAATTCCATAATTCAAGAGTTCATAAATGATCATAAGGACCCATAAACTTGAAGTAAAATAGAGGATAAATGGTTGGACTTGTGGAAAGGAAGGTTTCCACAATCAACCCACATACCTCAACTTTGGAGAATTCTTGATGAAGATTGGAATGGAGAATTGCTTGAGATTGAATCTTGAATCCGGAATTAAAGCTTGGGATCCTTGAATTTGGTTGATGATCTTGGTGGAATTTTTGGAGAGGGTTTAGAGAGAGTTTTTGGATGTTTTGAAGTTAAATGACTAAGTATGGATATGTCCCCTTTTTATAAAAAAACGTCCCAACACTTAGAAAAAAAATTGAGGCGGGTGAACAGTGTTTTCGGCTACTGGAATTTGCATTTTCTGCCGGACAGGTTTTACGAAAATGGTCATAACTCCTTCATCCTAACTCGGAATGAGGTGAAACAAATTGCGTTGGAAAGCTAACTCACAGAGCTTTAATTTTGATAGTTTGAGCTCCTTCCAGTTCCTTGTGTGCTGAGAGATATGCCCCTTTAAAGTTGACCCTCAAAATCGCATTTTTTTGCGATTTTCGAATTTTGATACAGTTGTTCTAAAATTCGGGTTAGACTCATTTCCCACTCAATTTGACCCCCTGAATAAGAATATGAAGTCGAATTTCCGAAATAATGCACGGATTTTGAGATATATGGAAATTACAATTTTAGGTGTTTCCGAAGCACATTTTCGGGCATTTTTGGGGTCGTTTCAGTGGATTGATTACCTCCAATTGAACAAGGTTGCCTTAAAGAGTAAGTATTCCCTTTTGAGGATTGATGATCTCTTTTATCAACTTCAGTGTGTCACCTGCTTTATTATGATAGACCTCAGATCAAATTATCATTATTTGAGAGTAAGAGAGAATGATATTCCAAAGACAACTTTCAAGACCCACTATGGTCATTATGAGTTTCTAGTCATGTCTTCTAGTTTAACTAATGCTCCTACAATGTTCATAAACATTATGAGCACAGTGTTTAAGCCCTATCTTGATATGTTTGTATTCATTTTCATTGATGACATTTTGATTTATTCGAGGAATTAGGAGGATCATGCTAGTCATCTCAGAGTTGTTCTTGAAACTCTCAGAGATAGAGAATTGTATGCCAAATTTTCTCAGTGTGAATTTTGGTTTGAGTTAGTAGCACTACTAGGACACATTTTTTCTCATGATGGTATTCGAGTTGACACTCATAAGATTAAGGCAGTGCAAAATTGGCCCATACCCACATCTCCAACTGATATTATGAGTTTCTTAGGACTGGTTGGTTATTATAGAAGGTTTTTCAAGGGGTTCTCATCTATTTCATCCCCGTTGACAAAGTCGACTCTAAAGATATCGAAGTTTCAATGGTGTGAGGCTTGTGAGAAATGCTTTCAGGAATTGAAAATGTCGTTGACTACTGCCCAATTTTGACCTTACCGGATATACACAAAGCTTTGTTGTGTATTATGATACGTCCAGAGTCGGAGTGGGTTGTGTATTGATGCAGAATGGGAAAGTTATAGCATATATCTCTAAACAACTTAAGATTCACGAGATAAATTACCCAACCAATGATATAGAGTTGGCTGATGTAGTGTTTTCCTTTAAAATATGGTGTCACTATCTCTATGGTGCTCATGTTGATATGTTCAACGATCACAAGGGTGTTCATTATGTATTCAGTCAGAAAGAGCTCAATCTAAGACAGAGGATGTGGTTGGAGTAACTTAAGGATCATGACATAAGTATTCTCTATCACCCAGGTAAGGCTAATGTTGTTGTTGATGACTTCAACAACTTGTTTATGGGAAGTACTTCCCATGTTGAGGAAGGAAAGAAATATTTAGCCAAAGATGTGCACAAATTTTCCCTATTGGGAATCTGTTTGTTTGATTCCAATAAAGGCGTAGTAGTGGTGGTGAATGGGGAATAGTCATCACTAGTGTCTGAAGTGAAAGAGAAACAAAACTGGCCAAGACCCCATTTTTCTTGAATTGAAGGCAAATGTTCATAAGCAGAAAGTGATGGCTTTTGAATAAGGGGGAGATTGTGTATTGAGGTATCAAGGTAGATTGTGTGTACCAAAGGTGGATGAAATCCAAGAGAGGATCATGAAGGAAGATCATAGCCCTAGATAATTTATCTAACTGGGTTCTAATAACATGTATCGTCACTTGAGGGAAGTCTATTAGTGGAGTACTATGAAGAGGTGTATTGCAGAGTTCGTTGCTAAGTGCTTGAATTGCCAATAAGTCAAGGTAGAGCACTAGAGGCCCGGTTGTATGGATCAGAAATAGATCTTCCCAAATGGAAGTGGGAAATGATCAATACTGGTTTTCCACTGTCTCGCGGGCAGCATGATTAGATTTGGGTGATTGTAGTTCAGATGACTAAATCAACCCACTATTTGCCGGTAAATACTACCTATTTAGAAGAAGATTATGCTAGATTAAATATTCAAGAGGTAGTCGCTTCATGGAGTTCTGGTGTCCATCATTTCAGATAAAGGTGTGCAATTCACCGAACTATTCTGGAAGTGTTTCCAGAAAGGGTTGGGTTCGAAGGTGAACCTTAGTACTACGTTCCATCCTCAGACTAATGGTTAAGCAAAGTGAACAATTCAAACTTTAGAGGATATGTTGAGGGCGTGGGTGATCTATTTAAAGGGTTCTTGGGATGATCACTTACCTCTCATTGAGTTTACTGACAACAAAAATTATCACTCTAGAATCCAAATGGCTCCTTATGAAGCTCTATATTGGAGAAGATATAGATCTCCTATTTGATGGTTTGTGGATGGGGAAGCTGGGTTGATAGGACCAAAATTGGTTCATCAACCTATGGAGAAAGTGAAGATCATTCAAGAAAGGTTGACAACAATACAAAGTCATCACAAATCCTATACTGATGTTCGAAGAAGAGACTTAGAGTTTGAGGTAGACAATTAGGTTTATTTGAAGGTTTCACCCATGAAGGGTGTTATGAGGTTTGGCAAGAAGGGGAAGCTTAGTACCCAGTATATTGGTCCTTACATGATTTCCAAGAGGATCGACAATGTAGGCTATGAGTTGGAGCTACCGCTAGAGTTAGCAGCAATCCATCCAGTTTTCTACATTTCAATGTTGAAGAAGTGTATGGGTGATCGTTCACTTATTATACCTACTTAAAATATTGGTATTAAGGACAACCTATTATATGAGGAGGTACCCATTGAAATACTTGATCGTCAAGTTCGTAGGTTGAGAACCAAGGATGTAACATCATTTAAGGTTTTATAGAGGAATCAACTTGTTGAGAAAGCTACTTGGGAGGCTGAGGAGGATATGAAGAAGAGATACCCACATCTCGTTCCTTCCGGAGAAAATCCATACCAAGGTAATGACTTTTTGTAAAACACTCTTTAAATAGATTTACTATATTGTGTTAAATTGCATAACGGGTGTTTGAGCTAGGTGTTATATGTTACCACCCTTAGTTCTACTTGGAGTAATATCATTTGAGGATGAATGTTATCAAGGAAGATATATTGTAAAACCTTGGACTTTGAAAGAACTAAATTTAGCAAGAACCAAATTGGAAAGAGCTAAATTGAAAATTTTGCAAGTTAGTCTTAAATTATGAGTTTTGGGTCAACATCAAAGGACCATAACTTTCGGTGCAACATTATTTAAGTGGCACATAAAGTATCAAATTAAATATCTCTAAGTACTCTATCAAACACCACCAAGTTTCCTAAAGTCCAAGAGTGGATGAGTGAGATATTCCTGTTTGAGTTCAGCATGTCCGATTAAGGAAAGTTCATCCGTACTAGGAGGGGTATTTTGGTCTTTTCCTTAACCCATTAACTTTAAGCATTTTCTTCACCCAAATAGGGGTCTAAATTGATTGAGATCATTTTTCACAATTCTAAACACGCTTAGGGTCTTAGAGAGAAGTTCAAGAGGATAAAAGGGGAGAAAATTCAATCATTCTTCGAAATTTGAGGATTTTCGTCAAAGATTCGATTATTTTGAGGTATGTAAGCTTCCATAGTATTGGGGTTGTTCACTCTCATGCCAATCATGTAATCTTTTACCAACAAATTCATTCTTGAAGTTGATTTTTGAGTTCTTGAGTTAAATTGATAAATTGAGGTCTTGAAGTCGTAGAGGTGAGGTTTTTGCAAAATAGTTGAGTTGTTTAACTAGTTCTTTGTGTGTATTTCACTGAAAATGTTCTAGGTTATGAGAATTTGTGTATTTTGACCTTATATTTGCAGTGGGTGTGATTTGAATCGAGTTTGGGGAGGGGAAGAAAAGATCGGGCAAATAATTACTCCCAGGTCCGCGTCGCGACACTTAGAATTTCAGTCCCCATATAATTAACGTGCCCCCCCCCCCCTTCATAGCTACTTGTAGAGGATATAGAGTCATCTACCACAAAAATAATTTTGCAACCAAAAATTTAATTCCATCTCCATGTCACACCAATGTTCTTTAATTTGGGTCTTCGCTCATTCTTATGATCAACTATCTTACCTATACTAAATCATTGAGAGATCCTACATTCCAAAGCATAATTCTTGAATTCACATTTCAACTTCAAGGTAGAGTTAAGCGTGAAGTTCAAGGGAGTTCTTTCAAGTCATTTGGAGAAGTCTTTTACAAAAAAATTTAAGCTCGTTGTAAGACTTGAGTACTTGAGTATTTGGGTTGAGGGGAGTTTGGTTTCATTTTTTGCAAAATGAATATATGGGAACTAAATATTTCCAAGAGTAAATGTTTACATTTAAATGAGAGGAAAAATTGATTTCCAAATGAGTTATGAGGAGTTTTTGAGCACTATCTCTTTTAAGAGAACCTTTTGAGTAATAATCTCAAACCTTGAGAATGAGGACATGTTTTTAAACATATTTGTGAGAATGATTTTTATTATTGGGAGTAGTATTTAGCACAGATATGTAGATGAGTTCAGACAACTCATAGTCTTCATAAACCATGTATGACAACGCGGGTGGAAAGGGTCATACTTTTTAGATGATTCCTTTTTTCTTTTTAAGTATAGCTTAATTGATCCACTTAATTGAGGATGTCTTATAATCCGGCAAGGTATATGACAGTTCTGGCAGCGTGGGCGAGATGATGTATCATGACATAGCTCATAGTGATGGTTGTCGGTTAGAGAATCTCCCAAATAAGAGTAAATCAATAATTATTATATTTTTAAATACATTGATTTATTAACTAATGTTTTAAAATCTTTCTTTATAATCCATCTTTACTGTTGCTTTTATATTGAACTGAGTTGAGTATTTCTGAATTAGAGTATCTTCGAGAATTATTAAGTATCCTTGAGTTGAGTTGAGTTGAGATGAGGTGTGTATGTTCTTTCTTTTTAATAGTTCAAGCTTATGTATGTGCTTAGAGTTCCCCTTGCATGCTCGTACATTACATGTACTGATGCCATTTGTCCTGAATCTTTTGTGATGTAGATACAGGAGTTCTGGGTCATGAACAGGCGCAACGTTCATACCACATGCAGTTTCAGAGTTACTTTGGGTGAGCCTCCTTGTTTCCGGAGGATTCCCATTTACTTTTCAATTTTCTTAGGATATCGTGGGTCTTGTCCCGACTTCCATCATTTTAATTAGAGGCTTCATAGATAGTAGTGTTTTGAGGTGTCTTTTCCATTTTTTTGTTCAATGTTTTAAAGACTTGAGTTTCCTATTTTTCGTGTCATGACCCAAGGTACCCCCTAGGCGTAACATGGAATATAGGACCCCGAGAGGCCCCATACAAGCCACTTAGCATTCATAGCATAAGGAATAAAATGAAAAGAGATAAAGAACAACATTTCAAGTCCAAACATTTTATTAAACTAAAGCGGAAGTCTAAACACTTGTCTCATTAGCCATCTTGTACATAAGAATGAAATTTGGGCCTAGCCTATACATAATGTCCAGAACTAATAGTAAGAAAGAAACTGAAAACAATGATGATCTGTACTCGAAGCACGAGGACTCACCGAAGCTCGAAATCTCTCAAATCAACCTCTAGACATAAACCTGAGAAACCTGACTGTCAGATCCTACATTTGGGGAAATGTAGGTAAGAGTATGCACTAGTACAAAATATGTACCATGTATGATAGCCATGCATATAAATATTTAAATCATGCTAAAATAGGACATTTCATGACATGCAATGACCAAGCTAAAACATGATATAAAACTGGTTAGAAGACATAAGTCATAAAACATGGTCAATGCAAGCTAACTTCTTTAAAACCTTTGTGCACATGTGAGATACTTCTTAAAGTAACCTTAGTTCATTATTTTTCTGGGAAGTAGCCTTAACCGACATAGAGACCATGTGAGCTATAACATGATCCCCGGGTGTCTCCCACACCGAAAAGGGTTATCCTACTTGCCAAGGTAAGGACCATGAAGTTCTAGCTATTGCGGATCAACTAGCTAATGTCAATCTAGATACTCATCATATGGGGGCACATAGGTAAAGGATAAGGAGGTTGCTTCTAGAAACTTGGCCTATGCTCACGGGACTGCTTCCATCTCAATATCCTCTCGGTGCTAAGCATATATCCCACAAAATAATCATTTTCTTACTTATTCTTATTATCCATGGAAAGGTGCATCATCTTCCCAGTCCAAGCTAGGTCATAAATCATAAGTCATCCATGGAATGACATCATTCAATAACTAATCCGAGCTAGGTTTCATTAGGATATCTCTTTATCTTTGATTCATTAAGGTGAGAAGAACTTTCAACCTTAGAACTCTTACTATGTCAGAAAACTTTTCAAAATCATGCTTTCATGTGTGTATGAGAAATACTTTCAACAACAACATCATCATTGATACTCCACTGTCAAAGCATCCTTAAAACATTTACATAGATTTCATAAGAACATGCATAATTCCATAATTCACCTTTCAAGGTTCAAAATCCACTTTAGGTCATCAACATATAGAAAACATAAGTTAGACATGAGTTCATGGAAATTCATTATAGGTTTATCAATTCATGCTTGATTTCATAAAACTCTTCTTTCATAATCCAAGACCCACATTATATGCTCATAATTTCGAAAACATGGGAATTATATGAGTTCATGGGGAATCATCATAAAATCATTAGATTAACTCAAGTCATTCATAAAATAACATAGATCAATCAACTAAATCAATAATTAAAGGAACCGATATCATAGAAGAAAAACCTAACTCAATTGGAAAATTCTAACTTTGAAAATAGGAGAATTTGGGATGTATCATACCTTATTGTCAAAGCCCAAAAGCAATTGAAAAATTAAGGCGTGATCTTGAAACCTATCTTGATACTTTTTTTCAACCTTCTTGAGAGAGAAATATCTTAAGGAGAGAAAGGGTAACCTTCTTTCGGTGTATTTGAAAAGAATGAGGTGAATGAATTAATTTGGGGTTAAAATCACTTATATAGAGGTCTTAGACATAGGCAAACCGACATAGTATTAGGATAAAATTATTAGGAAAAGACCCAATTGCCCCTAGAATAACTGCCGACCTTCGACCCACAGGCCTTGACTGATGGATTGCGGTTTGATCAATGGTCTGTCCTACTCATCTGTCAGCTTTATTACAGACTGGACATTTGAGGCCATGATCCATGGACCTCAATCCACAGAACGTGGACCCAACGACGGTCCGTTGGTCCAGACCATAATTCGTGGTCCTCTAACCTATTATTATGGCCAATCTATGAACCAGACCTACGGTCCGTGGCTCAGTCCATGAGAGGTGGCTCGTCTCCATCAAATGGCACCAGATTCTTCTGAAAAACTAAAAATATTCCCTTTCTTGAATTTTAGGTTTTACATTAGCTCCCCCCCCCCCCCGGGATCATTCGTCATCGAATGATATTCAAGACAACATAAGGAAGGTAGAAACTTAACCTAACAACCCAACATGCATGCAATCACATAAATGCACATATTTGAGGACGAAACGTAAGCTCCAAGCTAAAGCATGTTTAAAACATCATATTATGAATTCTATATGCAAGTATACTCAAATGCACAAAAACTTGTAGAAATCAATCATGTTGACTCATCTTCTCAAAACTTAAGCTTATTCATGAAAATGCATAAATTAGGAAATCATGGGAATATCTAAGGCACATGACGCCAAAAGAGTAAACCATGAGGAACTCATTACCTCGATATAGAGTAGGGGTAGAAGGAAAGACATAAAATATCAGGACATCATATCGAACTCGGCCTCACAAGTAGTACCCTCAACTAACGGATTCCTCCACAACACTCTCACAGAAGCAAATTCTTTATTTCTCAACTTCTTGACTTGCTGGTATAAAATCTCAACCGGAACTTCTTCATAAGAAAGGTTCTCTTTAACTCCCAAACCTTCTAAAGAGACTATAGTTGTCGGATCACCAACAAATTTCTTCAACAGAGAGATATGGAAAACTAGATACACTTATGCTAATTCATTAGGAAATTCAAGTTCATAAGCAACCTTACCAGTACGCCTCAAAATCTGAAATGGGCCTACATATCGGGACTAAGCTTCCCTTTCTTACCATACCTCATTACACCCTTTATGGGTGAGATTTTCAAACAGACCAAATCATGAACATCAAACTCAAGATCTCTTCTTCTTACATCGACATATGACTTTTCCAACTTTGAGCAATTTTCAACCTTTCTCTAATAAGTTGAACTTTTTTTATGGCCTCATGTACCAAATTGGGACCTATTAGGGCAACTTCACCCACCTCAAACCAACCTGTAGGCGATGTACACCTCCTACCATACAATGCCTCAAATGGGGCCATACCAATACTCGAGTGATAACTATTGTTATATGCAAACTCAATCAAACGAAAGTGATCATCCCAATTGCCCTAGAAATCAATCACACAAGCTCTCAACATATCTTTTAAGGTATGAATAATACGCTCCGCTTGCCCATCGGTTGGTGGATGAAAGGTCGTACGAAGCTTGACCCGAGTACCAAGAACCTTTTAGAAAGATCTCCAGAATTGAGAAGTGAATTGGGTACCACTATGGGAGATAATAAACAAGGGAAGTAAATGCAACTTTACCATTTCTCTCAAGTACAACTTAGCATAATCTGCCGCCGAAAAAGAAACCTTGAAGGAAATGAAATGAGCCAATTTCATCATTCGATTTACTATAACCCAAATTAAGTCATGTTATTTCCGAGTGCGAGGCAAACCAACAATAAAGTCCATATTCAACTCTTTCCACTTCCAAGTAAGAATGCTAATGTCTTGGGACAAACCTCCCAGTTTTTGATGCTCAACTTTCACTTGTTGACAATTAGGACAGTTAGCCACAAATCCTGCAATATCATTCATCAACCCATTCCACCAATAAATCTCCCACAAATCATGGTACATATTAGTGGCTCCCGGGTTAATGTGATACCGAGAACTATGGGCTTCTAACAAGATTTGTATCCTCAAATCTTAAACGTTAAGAACACACAAACGACCTTGGTATCTAAGTACACCACATCCCTTTTGGGAGAAAGCCTGTACGGACTTTTTAAGAACCGTTTTCTTTAAGTCAACAAAAATTGGATCAAGACCTTTCTTGGCTTTCACATCCGCCACAATAGACGATTTTGAGCCGTTGTGAACCATAACACCACCTTTGGTAGAGTCCACTAACTGAACACCCAACCAAGCCAATCTATGAACATCTCAAATATACTCCTTCTTATCTTCTTCAATATGAGAAACACTACCCATAGTTAACCAACTAAGAGCATCCACCACCACATTCGATTTACCGGGGTGATAGAGAACACTAATATCATAATATTTCAATAACTCAAGCCACCTTCTTTGGCAAAAATTTAGATCCTTTTGATTAAACACATATTGTAAACTCTTAAGGTCGGGGAAAACATCGACATGAACACCATACAAATAGTGCCTCAAAATCTTTAAGGCAAAAAACAACCACCGCTAGTTCAAGGTCATTGCTAGGATAATTCTTCTTATGAACCTTAAGTTGCCTTGAGGCATAGGAAATGGCTTTCCCATTTTTCATAAGCACATATCCTCGCCCAATTCTCGAGGAATCTTAATAAACAACAAAAACATCATTTTCTTCCAGTAAAGTCAACGTCGGAGCGGAAGTAAGTCTATCCTTCAATTCTTGAAATTTCTTCTCACATGCTTCGGACCTTATGAACTTAGACTTCTTTTGATTCAATGTTTTGAATGGAGAGGCAATCGAAGAAACACCCTTAACAAACTTTTGTAGTAGCCAGCTAAACCCAAAAAACTTCCAATATCCGAAGGGGATACAAGTCTAGTCCTACTCTTGACTGCATCCGTCTTCTTAGGATCTATCTCAATACCCTTACTTGAAGCAATATGGCCAAGGAAATCTATGGACCTTAGCCTAAACTCACACTTGCTAAACTTTGCAAAGAGTTGTTGGTCCTTGAGAATTTGCAATACAATCCTCAAATGATCAATATGCTCATCATCAGTTCTCGAATAGATCAATATATCATCAATGAACACAATCACAAACATGTCAAGGTATTGTCTAAACACCATATTCATCAAATCCATAAATGTCACCGGGGCATTAGTCAAACCTAACGACATTACCAAAAACTCATAATGACCATACCGAGTTCGAAAAACTGTCTTCAGAATGTCATCTTCCCTCACTGTTAATTGGTAATAACTTGACCAAAGGTCATTCTTAGAGATATAACTCACTCCTTGAAGTTGATCAAACAAATCATCTATCCTTGGAAGATGATACTTATTCTTAATGGTCACCTTATTCAACTGATGATCGTCAATACACATACGAAGAGAACCATCTTTTTTTAACAAAAAAAACTGGAGTACCCCTTGTAGAGATACTTGGTCGGATGAAACCCTTATCCAAAAAATATTTCAATTGTTCTTTCAAATCCTTTAGTTCTGCCGAAGACATTTGGTGAAGAGGGATAGAAATAGGTTGCGTATCTAGGAGGAGGTCAATACCGAAGTCTATTCCCTTTCCGGGGGAATACCTAGTAAATCATCTAGGAATACTTCCGGAAACTTATTAGCAATGGGGATAGACTCAAGAGTAGGGGTTTCATAATCCATATCCCTCACCCTAACTAGATGGTATATGCAACCATTACCAATCATCTTTCTAGCTTTAAGACAAGAGACAAACTAACTTTTAGAGAATTTCCCCCTTTCTACTCTAGAACGGGCTCGTTTGGAAACTAAAACTTGACCACACGAGTTCTACAATCAATAGAAGCATAACATGAATGCAGTACATCCATACAAAGGATAACATCAAAATCTAAAATATCAAGCTCTAGCAAATCAACACGAGTAACTCTTTGGGACAAGGAAGTGGGATATTTTCTGTAGACCCTCTTAGCCACAAGAGAATCACCAACATGAGTAGAGATAGATAAAGGGTCTAACAAGACATCCGGAAGAACATCAAACCTCATAGCCTTATATGGCATCACAAAAGACAAGGTAGCACAAGGATCAAATAAAGCATAAACATCAAGTTGAAGACCTTCAACATACCAGTAACCATATCGGGAGAACCCTTTTGTTCATCACGAGTCTGAAGTGCATAGAATCGGTTTTACTTGGGAGCATTAGAACCTGAACCACTAGGAGGAGCTTGCTTTCCCTCTCTTCCTTTAGCCGTAAGCATTGAGAAATACCTCATCTTATGACAACTTTGACCACAACCGAAGCAACCATCCGTGCCGGCTAGGCCCTTACCCTTGTGCTTATTTCCACACCTTGCACAAACAGACTTAGGCAATGAATACCGACTACCATTCCCTCCTTGAGGCTTAGGGTTAGACACCCTTTATTTATTGAACCTAAGAGGATCATTGGAGGAACCTTGACCAGAAAACCTTTGCCAAAATCTAGGACGACCATGTCCATCAGACCTTGCATGAGAGAAAATACCATCACCAGTTTTAGCCCTTTTTGTCTCCCTAGACCTTCCCTTAAAGTTCTCATTTTCGATCTATTGAGCATGAACCGTGATATGAGAGATGTATATGTCATTAATGAGTACTGTGGTATGGCATTCTTTAACTAGTAGTTTGTACACAACTGAAACAAACTTACTCATCCTTTTCCCTAGGATCGACAACCATTGTCAGGGCATATTTAGAAAATTGTGTGAAATTCAAAGCATATTCCCTCACACTCATACTTTCTCGACGAAGGTTGATGAACTCAAGACCTTAGCCTCCCTCATCTCAAGCGAAAAGAACTTATCAAGAAAAGCAACCTTAAACTTCTCCCAATCAAGAGGACCCACATCTTCCGATTTCCCTTCTTTCCATTTGTTGTACCATATTTGAGCAACACCCTTAAGTTGATAAACGACCAACTCCGCCTTTTCCACCGGCATCACTCCCATGATCATCAACACCCTTTAAACCTCATCAATGAGCTCTTGAGGATCTTCCTAAACCTTAGAACCATGATACTCTGGAGGATTCATCCTAGTGAAGTCCCTCACTCTAGATGTCGCGTTACCCCATTTGAGTTCACGAGAACCGCAACCTCCCTATTGACTTGGGCCTTCATGGCTTAATCCAATACTTTAAAAGCAAACCTAAACTCTGCATTAGTCATTTGCTAGGCAAAAGGGTTGACCAGAACTTAAGGAGATGAGGGATGAGCTTCTTGTTCCGCACTCCATCACATTCCTTCTAGCATAAGCCCTTCGAGTAGCCATATCATGTAGAGTATCAGACAAGGATTAGGAGAGAGACCTTACAAAGTTAAACTCTATCACATTCCTTTAGAGTAATGAAAGAAGTGGAGTTTCCTAAATATCTTGTAGCCTCTCATTCATAAATGTGGTGTGCTTCACACTCATGAAAAAGACTCTACTAGACGTGACTTATGAGATATCCTAGGACCAATCTAAACCTTGTACTCTGATTAGCATTAATAACATAAGAAATAGAATGAAAAGATATAAAGAACAGCATTGCAAGTCCAAACATTTTATAAAAGTAAAGCGGAAGTCTAAACATTTGTCTCATTAGCCATCTAGTACATAAGAATGAAATTTGGGCATATCCCATACATCATGTCCAAAAATAAAAGTAAGAAAGAAACTAAAAACAATGAAGATACGTCCTCGAAGTATGAGGACTCACCAAAGTTCGGAATATCTGAAATAAACGTCTAGCCAAAAAACTGAGAACCCTAAACATTGAACCCTACATTTGGGGAATTGTAGGCAAGAGTATGCGTTAGTACAAAATAGGTACTATGTATGATACCTATGAATATAAAAATTTAGTCATGGAAAAATAGGACATTTCATGACATGCAATGACCAAGCTAAAACATGATATAAAGCGGGTTAGAAGACATAGGTTATAAAACATGTTCAATGCAGGCTAGCATTATTAAAACCATTGTATACACGTGAATTACTTCTTGAAGTAACCTTAGTTCATTATTATTGTGGGAAGTAGCCTTAACCAACATAGAGACCATATGAGCTATAACATAATACCCCGGTGTTTCCCACACCGAAAAGGGTTGTCCTACTTGCCAAGGTAAGGACCATGAACTTCTAGCTATTGTGGATCCACTAGCTAATGTCTATGTAGACACTCATCCTATGGGGGAACATAGGTAAGAGGTAAGGAGATTGTTTCTAGAAACAACCTCTACTAACGGGACTGCTTCCATCTCAATAGCTTCTCGGTAGCATAAATCCCACGGAGTAGTCATTCTCTTACTTGTTCTTATTATCCATGAAATGACACATCATCTTTCCAATCCAAGCTAGATCATAAATAATAAGTCATCCATGGAATGACATCATTCAATAACAAATCCAAGCTAGGTTTCATTAGGATAGATCCCTATCTTTGATTCATTTAGGTGAGAAGACCTTCCAACCTTAGCACCCTTACTATGTGAGAAACCCTTTCACAATCATGCTTTCATGTGTATATGAGAAATCCTTTCAACAACCCAACAACGACATCATCATTGATACATCACTCTCAAAGCATCCTTAAATATTTACATAGATTTCATAACAACATGCAAAATTCCATAATTCACCTTTCAAGGTTCAAAACCCATTTTCAATCATCAACATCGAGAAAACATGGGTTAGACATGGGTTTATGGAAATTCATCATAACTTCATGTAATTCTATTAATTCATGCTTGATTTCATAAAACTCTTCTTAATAATCCAAGACCCACATTATATGCTCTTAATTTGAAAAACGTGGGAAATACATGGATTCATGGGGAATCATTATAAAACCATAAGATTAACTCAATTCATGTATAAAAGATTATAGATCAATCAACTAAATCAATAATTAAAGGAACCCATATCATAGAAGAATACCCTAAGTCAATTGGGGAATTCTAACGTTGAAAATTGGAGAATTTGGGAACTTCATTAATGGAAGGAATCCATGGATGAAAACTATCATAGCTTACTATCAAAGCCCAAAAGAAATTGAAAAATGAAGTCTTAATCTTGAATCCTAGATTAAATCTTTTTCTTCAACTGTAACGACCCGATAGCACCCCCTAGTCGTAACACGGCGTACTCGACCTCTCAGAGGTCTTATACAAGTCCTTAGCATATCATGAACATTAAAGCATATGAAAATAGTGGAAAATTTAAAACTTTTCTTTATAATCAAAGTCTTCATAAAATAAGATAGAGTCTATGACACTATGTCTCAAACCATCTATACAATTTAGAATAACAACTCTTTCATAACAACTTAGGGACACATCCCTTACATAATAATTACTAGGGGCACGACCCTTACACAAGTCTAAAGACATAAACCATAAAGACATAATGACATAAGTGTACGAGGTAGGTTCATCCTCGAAACTATGAGGACTCCCCAAGTCTTCATTCCCAAGCTCCTTAGAAACCCAACTTCCATGCATAAGATATCACATTACCAAACCCTACACTTTGTAAAAAAATGTAGAAGAAATATGGGTTAGTACAACACACGTACAAAGTATGGAAGCCATGCATAAAAACCATTAAAACATGCTTAAAAAGGACATTTAGTTGAAACCATGCTTTATGCACATTTTGAACATCATATTGAAAGAGTTGGAGAATCACAAGTCACAAGAAATTCACATATAGTTCATCATAGCACAAAAGATAATAACATCACCATAAGCATAGTCTCTAAACATAATCTTAATACAATATTACTCATTACAAGACATACTACTCATGCATATTCAATCATTAAGATCATTACATCATCATATAATAACAACATAAGTAACCCCTAGGTTCTACTTGTGCAATGCATAGGTAGGGTCCATAGTCCTACCTACACTAAGTATTACCTTTGGATCAGCTTACTCATACTTATCATATATTAGTTCTATCCATTGGTCATATACATAGTAAGGTGACATTCACAAACATTAGTTCATATCAAGAAAAGTCAATCATTAACATAATACAATTAAAGCATGCATTATTCATAATAATCATAATAAGATAGAACAACACCATTAAGGCATAGTTCATACAACATGTTCATATCATACATCTTAGTCATAATTCAAATAGTCCATATCATAGGTAAACCATCTTCATAATGATCATACACAACATAGCTTCAACATACATAAGTCATAATCATCATAATCATAAGAGAAACACTACTACAGCTATCCCTTAGCATCCCACAAGTGCAATGTGCAAGAGAAGTCCCATACCCTCTCTTACACTATGTAGAAACCCTTAAGAAATCCCTAGTAAGAGGTCACACCTTCATACCTTCATTTACTTTTACATTAGGGAAATATTGCAATAACCGACATAGACCATGAGAGCTACATGAAATCCGGTATTCTACTCCCACACCAAAAAGAGAGGGTTAACACTTGCCTAAGGTGTAACCATTCGTACATAGCTATCTAGGTGGATCCACAAAGTTAGAGTCCTACATAAGCACATAGTTAAGGGTCAAGGAGATTGCTTCTAGAAACCCTAAGTTACTAAATGTGGGGGTTTCCATCTCATGAGACAACACATACCGTGGGTAATCCGGACTTGCTAAACGTGAGGAAACCCATGTGGGGAGCCAGACTTACTAAATGTGAGACCCCCATTTCATTTACATGCCCTTTCGGTGCTAAGTATCTAATTCCCTTTTGTAATCATCTTTAGTCATAACATAAGTCCACATTAGCCTTTACTAGACTCTTATGTAGACATCTTACCATAATACCTCATATGTGTTCATAAGTGAGTAACAATCCTTTCACCTTAGAAATACTTAGCAAGTGAGTAAACCTTTCACTTTACATTATACTATAATCATTAGAACTACCTTTCATTCATATAGCAATCATACCATAACATACATACATACATCCTAGCATACATAATCATATCTTCATGGTCATGTACATTTCATGCATAATAGTATGTAAAGGTGCATATGAGAATTAGCCTTACAACTGACACCATAGACATATCATATTCATATTTATGCATGGAGTGTGTGTGCATGATTGTCCTCACAATAGCACAACAACAACAACATTAACATCATAGACACTTCCCTTATCAAAGGGGGGTGGGGTCATAACTTATACATAATATCCCAACTCATGCACAATTCACATATATTGCATTTAAGGATCTTAGATCATGTAAGTCACATATCTAACATTCATCGTTCAAGTACATCATTCATGGCATGTAACATTTGGCGATTATGTGGGTAGGGTCCTTCCACAAGAGAACCTCATAAAATTCAACATATATACCATATCATGTTCATAACATCTCATTCATATTCATAATGTATCATACTTAGTCATATCTAGAGTTGTAGGGAAGAGGGACCTTGTCTCAACACTACAATTCATACTAATAAGTAAGCACCTCCACCATAAGTGGATCAAACCATTCATTCAAAGGATATATAACAAGTAAACATCTCCCCCACAAGTGCATCAACAATTCAATAGAAGGCTACTTACCAATTGAAAAACTTCATTCATAGCCATCACGACTTTCTTTAAGATTCAACGCTATTTTCTTGATATTCATACATCATATAGGTTAACGTCATAATACAATAATGAATTTCATAGGAACATACTAGATTCTCATCCTTCAATCATCATTCAACACAAGATAGGTTTAAGAATCGAGAAAGAAATACGAAATCATGGGTCTGGTGGGGAATTGTTCAAAAACCATAAGTATTACATGAATTCATCCACAAAACATTCATATATAATCATAAATAACCATTATAGCTCAAGGAAATCGATTATAGAAAGAGACCCACAAATTTGATTGAAAACCTAGAAATTGGGGATCATTGAAAACTTAGTTGAAAGGGCTTCTTGGTGATAGCTAACCAAGAATAAAGGACTCCCATACCTTATCCTTAGAATCCCACAAATTTTGTGATGAAAAGCTTCCATCTCCTAGCCCTAGCTGATCTCCTTCTATGTTTTTCAATGGAGGTTTTTGAGAGAGAAGATTTTTGGGAGGGAAAAGGAGTTGGGAGCTTTTATTTGTGTCTTGGAATAATTGATTTAATTGGGTGACTTTTGGGGTTAAAATAACTTAAATAGGGGTTCTAGCCTTGGAAAAAATGAGATATCCTTGAGTTAAAACAATTGGGAAAAGACCCAATATGTTACTTGCTGGAAACTGCCGAAATGGCATCAATGAAGCCTTCACGGACCGTGATCATCACCACGGATCGTGAAACGTGTCATGAAGATTTTCAGCGTGACAGTGCTTCACTATTTTGGGCATAACCTTTTACTCCGAGATCCAAATTGGGCAAACTCGGTGGCGTTGGAAAGAGGACTCAGAGACCTTTAATTGTATAGGTTATGATACACACAATTCGTTTTGAGCTAAGATATATGACCATTTGAAGTTGACCCTACACTCTAAGTCTAATGGAGAGCCCTTCACGTGAGGCTCCACGAGCCGTGGTGCCTATCACGAGCCGTGGTGCCTCTCGTGGTCCTGATACAATATCTAGGAAAACTTCCCCTTAAGCCCTAGAAATCTAAGGCACCACCACGAGCATTCCCACGAGCCGTGAAGTGGCTCGTATGGAGGGGCTGTTTTTGGGTAGCCTTTGTTTAGCTACTGCCTAGCCTACTACGAGCCGTGGTGGTCGTCGTGGAAGGTGAGGAGTGTCCATGAAAGAGTGGACTGCCCTAGTCCTCTTCCTTGGGTCTAAACCTCAAACTTGGCTCTCGCTTAGTCTACTAGTTTCCGGCCGTCATCGTCGTTTCTTGACGTTTGATCTCTTAAATGACCATACTGGCTTCAATAGCCATTTTTCATCGTTTAAATATGTTTCCAACCATAAACTAACATGTGAGGCACTAGGTCAACCTACTAGATTCAGTCAAGCCTTAGCTAGGTCTTACTAGCTTCGTACGGGGTGTTACAATATCCCCTCCTTGGGAACATTCGTCCCCGAATGACACTTAAACATCTTAAGGAACAAAAACTCAAACTAGCAGCCCAACAATCATGTAATCATCAAAGTCATTTACAACTCAAAAATACACCACACACAACGAGCATCATTCAAAGGAGGAACTTAAACTCCAACTTTAACATAGTCAATGCAAATATAAGGAAATAGGAACTACATCTATCAATCTATATGCATGACATTATCATGTTTAGTTATGTTCGAGGAGGAACTACCTTCTCCTAGTCATAACACACCAACATCAACATTTTTCATGTTCATAGGAGGAACTACCTTCTCCTAGTCATAACACACCAACATCAACATTTTTCATGTCCATAGGAGGAACTACCTTCTCCTAGTCATTACATGGTCCATACATCATTAAGCACATATGCAAGTTTCCATCTTCAATAGCACTCTTTCAAGGAGGAACTTCTCAACTCCTTACTAAGACATGCTCATATCTTATTTTCATGAAGTACAATAGATCACTTATAACCAATGCACTACAACATAAGGGAAACAACTCATACAACTCATCTTTATTCAAAAACACAAGTTTTTATGGAAATGCACAAACCACATTAATTCACATAAACATGGGAGGAACTACCTCCTCCACTCTTTAGGCAAGTTTCCACCATATAAGGAGCTAACATTCCATTTCATAAGAACACATTCAAGCATGTTCATTTAATTCACATCATGAAGTCAAGTATGCCATATTACACAATGCAGAACTTAGGAGAAAAATCTCCATCTAAAACACACATCATACAACATGAGAGAATAGGACTACGTCTACGAACTCAATATGCATGCAACTTAGACATATTCCATTTCATTAAAGGAATTTCCTCCTCCAACTCAAATCATGCTTATCATATCATCTTAGGCCAATTATTCAATTACTTCTTAAAAGCACATTTAAACCATTCATCTCATGAATCATATAGGTTACTTACTCTATTACCTATCAACATGAGGGGCATGAGACATGAAAACTCATTTTATCTCAAAACATGAATTCTCAAAAACATACCTTTCATAAGGAAATCATCAGAATATAAAAATCACACATGACTTCTAAAACATAACATAGGCCCATCTAGGAACTCTTGGTCTCAAGCTAGAATAGGAATGGAAGAAAGAGATGAGGATGTCGGGATTTCAACAAATCATGCTTTTTAAGCACACCATCCCCTCATTAGGAGGAAGCCCTCACTACAACCCTCAAGAAAACATTTTTTCAAGCACTCCTAAAGACGTAACCAAATTCACATTTTGCCATTTTTGCAAAAGTCTATGGTCCTCAACATCTAGCCATACCACCCTTATATGACACAATAAAACACCAAATCCATAATAGGAAGAAATTGTACCCAAATGTCATCCTACTCAACAAGGTGATAACTAATACACACTCAATAGCCCCATATTCTTCTAACCATCCAAGCCCTATCTTCAATAAAAACACACCAAGTATGCAACCCATCCATACTAAGAGTCACATCAAGGCTTAACATGCCAAGTTTCACTAAGTCAACAAGAGTATTCCTAGGGGAACAAGGTAAGGGATATTCTTCACAAACCTTTTTTTCTAACTTTAAACCATTAACCGGGGTAAAATCCGAAAAAGATTCTATTAATTCATCCAGAGAACTCTAAGTCACATAGCCTCATAAGGTATCATACTAGGTAAGGTAATACCAGACTACAACATAGCACTTACTCTGACATGAAATTACCAATCATACCGGTACCTTTATCCAAAAAGTATTCCAAGTCAACCGTAGTAGCATCCCTTTCTAAGGCCTTCACTAGGATATCACTCAAGGTCGCATATAAGTCTACCACTCCGGGTCTAGGTTGTTCAAACTCATTAAACCACATAACGTGAGAATCCAAGCAAACCTATTTCATAAACATCAAGGGTACTCAAATGACTTTACCATCTAAGCACATTATCCCTCACTTGGGGTAAGCCTAAACAAACTCTTTACAACATTCCTTCTTTCAATTCTAAGGTCGAAGCATGTCAAAACTAAACCTTCACACTTACAACACAAGATGAATCTAAGCCATAGAGTATTACACGTTTAACCTCCCTCAAGGAGTCTACTTACTCAACAACCCTAGGCACCACCTAAGCACTTCTATTCATCAAAATCCAACACATTCTAAACTCATTAGGGCTAAGTTGGGTTATACCAGTAACCACATATGGCCATAACTATACCCATGAATACTAAAAACAACACAAAGGTTCACCACATCCTGTTTAAGTCTCAAAAGACAAGTATTATCAGAATTAGTCCTACAAGGTTCATCACCTTAGATATCTCATCTATGGACTCTAGAGGATCTTACTGTACCTTTGACCCATAGAAATTTTGGAATTTAATAAAACATATAACACATATCGGAACCCTTAAGATCCACTACCACTCACTCTTTGAGAGTTAGGGGTAGACATCCTTTCTTGGTTAAACCTTAGAGGAACTTAGAAGAGTTTTGACCAAGAAACCTTTTTCTTTTTTACTAAAGTTGGATCAAGACAACTCTAGACCATGTCAACCCTTATCATCACTTTTGGTGGGGTCTACCAACCAACTATACCTAGGTATTATCTAAGAACCCTTCTTAAGTGACCATACTTAAGATCAATCTTAAAATACAACAACAAACCTTTTGAAGTTGGTCAACACTTACACTTCTTATTCTTCACCTTAACTAGATGGTACATATAACCCTCAAAGTCAACTTTAAAACACAACATAATCCCAACCTAGGGCATAGAATTTCTTTTCCCATTTCCACTCTCGGATAGGCTCCTTTGGGAATCAACAATTTGACCATACGGGTTCTACCATCAACTAAACATAACCTCACAATTACCTTGCTAGGTAGGCACACTATCTCCCCCTTTGGAGTAAGACTACACAAGTTCTTCTAACCAACACAAAGGCAATTATGAAGCATTAATCAAACAAAATACAACTTCACAATCTATTCCATCAAAGTTCACAAGTCACATAGCCATAATTAGCATTACAACCACTCGCTCTTTCTAGCAAGAACCCTTCAAGTGGTCCAACTCTAAACACCATAAGACAAGGAATAAGAGAGAGAGCTTATAGATCTATGGAACAGCTTACAAAATGAAGAAGTGAAGTTTTCTAACGTCCTATAGCCTCTCGCTTATAGATGTGTCGCGACTCACACCAACAAACAAGACTCTACTAGACGTGGTTTGAGACATCCTAAGACCATTTCAAAACCTTATGCTCTGATACCAAGTTTGTAACGACCTGAGAGCACATCCTAGTCGTAACACGGTGTACTCGACCTCTCGGAGGTCTTATTCAATCCCTTAGCATATCATGAACATTAAAGCATATGAAAATAGCGGAAAATTTAAAACTTTTCTTTGCAGTCGAAGTTTTCATAAAATAAGATAGAGTCTATGACACTATGTCTCAAACCATCTATAACATTTAGAATAACAACTCTTTCATAACAACTTAGGGACACAACCCTTACATAATAATTACTAGGGACACGGCCCTTACACAAGTCTAAAGACATAATGACATAAGTGTACGAGGTAGGTTCATCCTCGAAACTATGAGGACTCCCTAAGTCTTCATTCCCAAGCTCCTTAGAAACCCAACTTCCATGCATAAGACATCACATCACCAATAAGTAATATAATGTTCATAACATCTCATTCATATTCATCATGTATCATACTTAGTCATATCTAGGGTTGTAGGGAAGACGGACCTTGTCTCAACACTACAATTCATACTAATAAGTAAGCACCTCCACCATAAGTGGATCAAACCATTCATTCAAAGGATATATAATAAGTAAACATCTCCCCCACAACTGGATCAACAATTCAATAGAAGGCTACTTACCAATTGAAAACCTTCATTCATAGCCATCACGACTTTCTTTAAGATTCAACGCAATTTTTTTGATATTCATACATCATATAGGTTAACGTCATAATACAATAATTAATTTCATAAGAACATAGTAGATTCTCATCCTTCAATCATCATTCAACACAAGCTAGGTTTAAGAATCGAGAAAGAAAAGGGAAATCATGGGTCTAGTGGGGAATTGTTCAAAAACCATAAGTATTACATGAATTCATCCACAAACATTCATATATAATCATAACTAACCATTATAGCTCAATGGAATCGATTATAGAAAGAGACCCACAAATTTGATTGAAAACCTAGAAATTGGGGATCATTGAAAACTTAGTTGAAAGGGCTTCTTGGTGATAGCTAACCAAGAATAATGGACTCCCATACCTTAGCCTTAGAATCCCACAAATTTTGTGATGAAAAGCTTCCCTCTCTTAGCCCTAGCTGATCTCCTTCTATGTTCTTCAATGGAGGTTTTTGAGAGAGAAGATTTTTGGGAGGGAAAAGGAGTTGGGAGCTTTTATTTGTGTCTTGGAATAATTGATTTAATTTGGTGAGTTTTGGGGTTAAAATGACTTAAATAGGGGTCCTAGGCTTGTGAAAAATGAGATATCCTTGAGTTAAAACAATTGGGGAAAGACCCAATAAGTTACTTGCTGGAAACTGCCGAAATGGCATCACTGAAGCCTTCACGGACCGTGATCATCACCACGGACCGTGAAATGGGTCGTGAAGATTTTCTGCCTGACAGTGCTTCACTATTTTGGGCAGCCAT
Organism: Solanum stenotomum; assembly: GCF_019186545.1. Taxonomy (NCBI): domain Eukaryota; kingdom Viridiplantae; phylum Streptophyta; class Magnoliopsida; order Solanales; family Solanaceae; genus Solanum; species Solanum stenotomum. Next base: position 43,143,246 of record NC_064288.1, read on the forward strand.
GGTGCCTTTCGTGGTCATGATACAATATCTAGGAAAACTTCCCCTTAAGCTCTAAAAATATAAGGCACAACCCCGAGCCTTCCCACGAGCCGTGAAGTGGCTCGTGTTGAGGGGCAGTTTTTGGGCAGCCTTTGTTTAGCTACTGCCTAGCCTACAACGAGCCACACCACGATCCGTGGTGGTGGTCGTGGAAGGTGAGGCAGTGTCCATGAAAGAGTGGACTGCCCTAGTCCTCTTCCTTGGCTCTAACCCTCAAACTTGGCCCTCGCTTAGTCTACTAGTTTCCGGACGTCATGGTCGTTTCTTGACGTTTGATCTCTAAAATCACCAAACTAGCTTCAATAGCCTTTTTTCATCATTTAAAAATGTTTCCAACCATAAACTAACATGTGAAGCTCTAGGTCAACCTACTAGATTCAGTCAAGCCTTAGCTAGGTCTTACTAGCTTCGTACGGGGTGTTACATCAACCTTCTAGTGGGAGAAATATCTTTGGGAGAGGAAGGCTTAACTTCTTCTGGTGAATTTGAAGAGAATGAGGTGAATGAATTAGTTTAGGGTTAAAATAACTTATATATGGGTCTTAGGCATAGGAAAAAATGACAGTATTAGGATAAAATAATTAGGAAAATGTCCAACTGCCATGGTTGCCGAACTTCGACCTACGAGCGTTGACCAACGGACCTTGGTTTGACAGTCGGTCCATCCTGGACGTCCGTTTTCTTCATCCAAGACTTGGGATTTGAGGCCATGATCCATGGACCTCAATCCACAGACCGTGGACCCAACGACAGTTCGTTGTTCTAGGTCATGGTTCATGGTCCTCAAAGACTATTTAGGTGGTTGATCAACAGACCAGACCTACGGTCCATGGCTCAGTCCACGAGCCGTGGCTGGCCTTCATCGGATGGCACCAGATTCTTCTGAAAAGCTAAAAAATTTCCCTTTCTCGAATATGAGGTGTTATATCTGGCTAGTTGAATATTCCTATTATTCTGAGTTATTTATTTTAGATAGTTGAGTTAAATATTTGCAATTGAGTTCATATATTATTGAGTAAGTCTTCCGTTGAGTATTGAGCAAGACCAAGGGTTCGCTTGGGCCAACAATGGTTATAGAGTGCCGACCACGTCTAGGGTGTAGGCTCGGGGCATGACACTAGTGATCTCGATCCTCAAAAAGTAGTCTTTTACCTGACTTTATATATCACAGAATACGAACACCTGCATTCTAATGACTATCAAAAAGGGAAGTCATAAAATTATTTATAACACTCAATGGAAAAGAGATGTCAGGTATAGTCACTATGAGATAATGACACTTCTTAACATGTCGTCCTACAAGGAGTTTAACATTCAGATCCATAGGAGTATCAACGGCTCTACACCAATCATTCCTCTCTCTCAAGAATGTCTAAAGCATACTTTCATTGCAAAATAAGAATACATGTTCCAGACTAAGGAAACTCAAAACATAGAAAATACTTAAGTTTATAGTGGTCTTTAGTTTGAAAATGCCCTTGCTTCAAATTAGTGATACCATCTTGATTGTTGTCAATGGTAATGATAACATCAACGTAAATAACCATCTTAATCATAGATTTGGTGAAAATGTCGATAAAATACAAAGTGATCAACTTCACTACAAGTTATGCCAAATCCCTAAATTATTGTTTTGAACCTCCCAATCCATGCTCGAGAAGATTGTTTCAAACAAGAGATTAACCTGCGCAATCGACATATAAGGTTACTAGACACCTACGAACAAAAAAATCAGGTGGTTGCTCAATTGATCTCTTCCTCAAAATCACCATGCAAATATCATTCTTAATGTCCAAATGATGAACATACTAATAACGAGCGACATTCATATATAGAAAAAGAACATATGTTATCATTGTCTCGAGAGAGAAAGTGTCACTATAATTTAATCCCAAATACCGAGTATACCCTTTGGAAACAAGGTGCATCTTCTCAACCTTACTTCTACACCAATTTTGACTACATAAATCCAATGACAACCAATAGTAGATTTACCTACAAGAAGTAAGACTAGCTCTCCGGTACCACTCGTATGTAAAGCAGAGATCGAATCAATCATAGTCTACCTCCATCCAGAATGAGAAAGTATTTCACCCATAGTCTTAGGGATGAAAATAAAGGACAAATGATACAAAGGCATAATGGGGTGATGATAAATGTTGATAACTAAGTAAGTATAATACGGGTTAGTATTTCAAATGGATTGTATACCTTTTTGGAATGCAATCTGTTCGCTAGGAGGAGGCAAGTCCTCAATAGAAGCATGGTTTGTCGTATGCCATAATTCATCTGAGCCTAGTGCTAGACGCGGATGATGATGATAAGTCAGGAGTTATGGGACTACAAGTGGAGATGTAGAGGTAATTGTAGGTTTCTCAAAAGTCGGTACAAGTAAGACCTAAGAGGTATGAGTAAGACCTTAGAGACATAGGATGATCAGAAGATGTATATTAAGGGTGAGATTCAAAGAATGTGACATCAACCTACAAAAGGTATCAACGAAGATAAGGTAAATATAAACAATACCCTTTTTGAACTCAAGATTAACCAAAAGAGAAACATCTGACAGTACGACGGTCTAATTTATTTTTCCTTAGGGCTAGGCTAGGTTATGAACAAAGTATCTCCTCCTAAGGACATGAGGGACAATAGAGTAGAGATGTGACTGATAAAACAATACACAATGTGAAATCTGTTTATGAATAGAAGATAAGGGCATTCTATTTATAGCCCCAAAACATAGTAGAACATGGGAATAAAGGAGAAAAGTGTGAGCAGTCTCAATAAAATGCCTATTCTACCTTTCGGCTACACCGTTATGCTGAGGGGTATACATGCAAGACATTTGGTGAATAATTCCTTGGTGTCATAAACTCCTAAAATTAGAAGGATAAGTCTTCTAAGGCAATATCATTGCGAAAATTACGAATAGAAACACTAAATTGATTTTGTATTTCAGCAAAAGTTTGAATACATATAATAACTTGGAACGATCTATGAAGATAACCCAAGTAGATCTTGAATCATCATCAGTGAAACTAACGAAACAACAAAAGCTTAAGGATTATTTGGCTCGACTAGGACCCCAAATATCAAAATGAACTAATGAGAAAATAGACATTGAACGACCCTCAATACTACGTGAAAATAGGAATGGATGTGTTTCCCAAGTTGACACGACTCACAATCTAATATGGATAAACTAAACAAACAAGACACCATTTTTTGTACAGTTTGGACACACTCCAATGTCCCAAACGCCTAGGAATTAGGTCTGGATAATCTATATACAACATGTTATGAAGGAATTTAAAAAGGTAAGTTAGTAAAGGCATTTTGATTTAAGCTTTTGTCCTTTACTATGGTCTTGCATGAGAACATTTTTTATCTAAAAATCTTATTCCATAATGTAGAGCACGCGTCAAATGACTAACAAATACAAGATTAAAAGGACAACATAGACATAAAGACCAACGTCTAGAGTGACGGAAGATAGGGGTTTAGCTTGTCTGATCCCTTTGGGTTTTGTTTGAATCCCAATTATCTTTAATGTTTTGGGGGCATATAGTTGTGTTTACTCTTGAAGAGTTGCATATCATGAATTTTTAGAGCCATATGCATTATTAATAAAATCATATGCCATGAGGATACTATAGACATGTACTATATTATTTAGATATGATAATAACTATATGAGATTTTTAAAGATGATTGAGGATACAAGAAGAATCATAGGTCAAAGGTAAATTGGAAATCATAAATTAAAGTGTCAAAAAACTTACACGAGATCCAACTTTAAAGACATACAAGTTTTATGATTTTTTTAAACAAAATATATTAGCTAATATTTATGTTTATCCATGAAACAGTCATTGGACATTACTTTTGATTCAAATATTAATGTTGCAATTGCTATTTATAATCTTATAACTAAATCCTTGAACCATTAATTCTTAGTGGCAGTAATATTTTAGCTTTTGAAATTTTGTTATGATCATATTGAGTTCTTCACAGCTATATATACTTATATTATATTCTTTCTCTTTGGGGAGAAAGAGAGATATAAACATATTACTTCTTCATATGTTCTAGTGATTTTCTTTTCGATTTGATTTTTGTTAGATGTGATCCTATTGTATATTAGAAGAGCTTGTTGAATTCTTAGGGAAACATCTATACTATATGAAATATGTATAATGACAGTATTTTAGACATGCCTCAAGCTTTATAGAATTCCGTGATGATGTATTTCCCTAAGATTTCCAATAAACTTTTGGGAGTAAATTTTAAATTTTATCTTCACATATGTGCTTGACTATGAAATTTGATCAGATTTATGAAAATTTGATTAGATTTATGAAAATCTGATCGTCAAATAATTTCAAGTTCCCAGAAACTAAGCCAAAACAGTGTGAGATTTTAAAATTTCCACCCACAAAACCTCCATTCAAAAAACTCAAATTCCAAGTTTCAACTTCGAAATTCACACCCAAACTAGCTCTTAGTACATGAATAAACTGCAACCCGCCAAATCAACCCCAACATACAACCCAAAAAAATAAAACAAAAATCCGAAGCCACATGTTTTCAGCGCGCAAGTATAAAACCTTGTTATTTCACTCTTTTCATTGGCCACCCCCATTTTCCATCATCCAACATGCCACCACAAGCAAACATTTATTACCTTAGCTTTGTTTCAAGCCTTCTTACCATCCATTTCAGCAATGAGGACAACAAATATTAGGGACGTCGTTACTTGTTTCAGTCCCTCTTTGGACTTCTTTGCTATCAGGTCCGGTGATGGCTATATCAAGGTAATATTTTTCCCTCAAGAGAATTTTCACTCATATTATTTACTTTTTTCACCATTTTTCATACGTGAATAATTGTAGATAATTATACTTTTTGTATAGTTTGCGGCTATTCAACTTTAACTTTTAGGAAAATAGAATTGAAATTTGTCATATTACCTCCAAAAGTTAGTGAAATTGACTCTTTCTGCGGGAAAATTGCCAAACAAAAACCATATGTTGTAGCATTACGTTGAGTGTGAGAGAGGGCAGCGAGGGGAGACGTTATCAGAAATTTAGTTTATACCTAACAACTTAGAATTTGGTGAAGGGAAGGTATCGACTTTGTTTTCATATATGCATATGTTGTGCCTTTTAGTTTTTCATTTTTTCATTTTTGATGATTTATTTAACTGTAAAATGATACAATTGAATTTCGAAGTCTTGTTAGATCACAACAATTGAAGATAAATGAGTGCATAAATAATAAATAGTTGCATGTAGAATCTAGATTATGAGGTTGTGTTGCTGCTTATGAACAAAATAGCCCGAGTGAACTTGAGAACAAAAAGTTTTATAGTTTAAGCTTATGAAAAATTGTAAGTATTGAGTGTTAATCAAGAATTGTGGAACCCATATTATAAATGACTAGGGGACTATTTATAGAGAAACCCTAGGTTTCAATGATAAGAATCGGTTAACTTGAATAAACAAGAAAAAAATGTGGAAGTGAAAATACAAAAATTAAAGATAGGAATTGAAAGATATGTAAAAATCGAGAATAATATCCTCAAATTTCAAAATGAAGCACTAAGAACTTGTCACAACACGAATCTACACCCCGGAAGCGACATTGCGTAATCGACCCTGAAGAGGTCTTATACAAGCCTCATAGCATTCATAACATAAGATACTTAGAAAAAGTGCGGGATTAAAAAATTTCTTTTATAAATACAACAATCGAAATGATTAAAAACAAGCGGAAGTCTATTGTCTCACATGGCCATCTAAACAACATACTTGAAACAAAATAGGGTCACCACCCTTTACAATAGAATTCATAACAATAGTCTATTACATGAAAAGAAAGAAACATCTAAACAGTTGTCCTCGATCTATGAGGACATACCACTTAGTCTTGGGGAACTCAAATCCAAGCTTCACTAGAGAAAACCACTCAATTGCAGGAACCTACACTACTAGTAAACATAGAAGAAAAATGGGTTTGCACAATTAAGTACTAAGTATGATAGACATGAAAAAAAAACATGCTTAAAACGGCCGCCATAACAAGNGGATCTCAAATCCAAGCTTCACTAGAGAAAACCACTCAATTGCGGGAACCTACACTACTAGTAAACATAGAAGAAAAATGGGTTTGCACAATTAAGTACTAAGTATGATAGACATGAAAAAAAAACATGCTTAAAACGGCCGCCATAACAAGAAGCAGCTAGAAGTACTCGCTTCACGCTCTTTAATTATTATTCACGAATGAATTAGGAAAGCCAACAGAAAGATTCGAATTTGACTTCGTAGAGCTGGTGCTGTTGTTGCCTGCTCGTAGGGCCGTCCCCCACTCCCGTCCGGGGTGCTAAGGGGCTTTTATTTTTGGAACAGATGGCAGTTTTTTGCGACATTTTATTGGAAAGTCATGGTATATGCCAATTTGATAAAACCTTCATGAACATAAGCATAAGAGGCATAATACAAGACATAACCAACATACAAGTCATTTGACCACATTGAAAACATAATCAAAATATAAGTCACTTAACCCACATTAGAACTCAATAACCATATTAACCATTACATTCACATTAAGTCTTCACCTCAAGTAACCCTCAACCTATACTTTGTGCAATGTATGAATAGCGTCCCATACAACTATCTACACCAAGTACCACCTCAAGGTCACCAAAAGTGAACTTACCATTCAATCTTTGCTTCTTTATACAATACTCATACATAAGAGACATCAACCTTTCATAAGTCATATCAACACATAAGGACCATCCTCTAAGACAACCCTAAGTCATACTCGTGCAATGTGCAAGTAGAATCCTATACTACTACTCACAATAAGTACTCATTTGAGGTCACCCTAGCCAAGGCACATTCATATACAATAAGTCATAATAAGGAAGTAACTCATAATACAATCCAAGTATAGCATGCATCATCTCGTTTAAGTATAAGTCACATTCTTCATTAACTTCATTACATTAAGAGCCCCTTCATTCATTAGACATTAGATCAACATTCTTGATTAGCATCATCATAAGAGCACATTCATTAAACTTAACATTATAAAGGAACACACCACAACCTCTCTCCAAGCCTACTTGTGCATTGCATAGATGGTGTCCCATACCACCACCCACACTAAGTAGTGCATCCTTAAGAAGCCATAGTTCATTAACATTCTTTGTGGGGGTAAGCCTAAACCGAAATAGATTATGTGAGCAATTCATGGAATCCTGGTGTCACCCTCATCAGATAAGGGATTCCTACTTGCCTAAGGTAGGACCATTGTTTTTTAGCTTAAGTGGATCCACTAGCTAGACATATGTGGGCACATAGTTATGGGATAGGGATATTTCTACTAGATACCCCACCTCAACTCACGGATGAGCATCTATATTAAGAGATTACTACTAGATACCCCGCCTCAACTCACGGATGAGCACCCATCTTAAGCCATATCCACTCAGTGCTTAGAATTATTCCTCACTGAATACATTACATTCATTACATTAGTTCATTATGGGATAAGAGATTGTTACTAGATACCCAACCTCGGCTCATGGATGAGTATCCATCTCAAACCCAACATTCATTCATTGGAAAGCTCATAGATTCAAAGATGTGAATAGCCTTTCACCTAAGAATCCCCTTATTGTGAGAAAATCCTTTCACAACAAGTCATTATCATTCATTAAAGTACAATTGAGAATAACCTTTCAATAAGTACTTCATCATTAACATAATCATAGAACATCATTCATTATTCATTGATGAGTGTGTGTATGTGAGAATAGCCTTTCACATATATCATCATCATTCATAAGGTTAATTGAGAATATACTTTCAATCACCACATACTACATTCTAAACATGATCATCATTCATTCATTTAGATCTCACACACATACTTCATATCATAATCATACATTAACCACAACATGTAGGGGTATAAAGAAGATATACCTCAATTCAATACCACAACACACATACTAATCAAACACCTTCACCTTTCAAGTGGATCAATATCTCAAGCACAATTCTACTTCAACAAGTAATTTGATTATAACTTGCCCTTTCAAGGACATGAACCAATATCAAACCATAAATCCAAACTACTACAATATTATAGGAAATTGACATTAATTCATATAAAAATCAATAATTCAACATAATTACATAATCAACCGATTCCCAATCTCAATTCACAACTTAAGAATTTGGGAGAAAACATGGGTTCTAGTAAGAAACTATCTTCATTCAACTTTAAATCCACAATTCATTCATATTTCAATGCAATAATGTCTTCAGAAATTGTTTTGAATCAAACTCATGCATAGATTGAAAAGTAGGGTTTTGGGGTACACTTTGAAGATATGCAATCAACTTTGAAATTGGCTCCTTTAAAGAAACTAAGTCAAGGATGAAGACCACCATACCTATAATGGAACAAATCCACAAAAATCAATTAAAAAGCTTGAAGTCTTGACCTTGGAAGCTTCAAGTCTTCACCTTCAATGGAGGTTTCTACAGAGAGAACTTTTGGATGGGAAGGGAGGTTTGTATTTTGGGTTTTAAAAGAATGAAGTCTAAAATATGTTTTAATACTTTTAAAACCCTTAAAATACCATAAATAACTATTTAAAAAATGTCCCCCAACCAAACTAGACTTAATATGAATTTACCAAATGACCCCCCACATTGGCCGACTTGGACATAAAACTGGTACCAACCACGAAGCCCCCATCCACGAACCATGTATGGGACCATAGGCCATCCTGTGCCCTCGTGGTTTGTGGTTGTGTCTTTGTTTTGGGGGCCATGACCCACGAAGTCCATCCATGGGGTGTGGATAGACCTACGGGGCGTGGTCCCCTTCCGTGGTTCACCAAATTTTGGGCAGCCAATTGGTTTCAAGGAGTCTTGGGGGTTTGGCTTAGGGTCCTCCTCAAAGACCTTTAGGGTGGTCTTGAGGGAGTCGTACCTTGATGTTTAACCTCGAAACCCCTCAACCATGGCTCGGAACAACATTAAACACCCTCAAACCTCACTCCAAACTCAAACACCCACATGTTAGGCTCTAGTTTGAGTTATTCGTTTTATGGGTCATTACATTTTCCCCCACTTAGAAACATTCGTCCTCTAATGACACTTAAAACACATTAAGGGGTTAATGACTCAAGACTAGCAGACCATCATGTACAAAACATTATAAACAATGCACAAAATTAAGAGGAAACCTCAACTCCACATCAAAGAGATCAAAGCAAAACAAGAAGGTAGGAACTACATCCACAAACTCATTATGCAACATACTTCAACATTTCTCATTACATTGGAGGAATTTCCTTCTCCAATTCACATCATGCTCATCATAACTTCATTATGCACATTATGCAATTTCTTCATAACAACACATTAGGCATGTTTAATAATTCAACCTCATGAAACATATAGACAACTCATAGTAAATGCATATGAACAAGAGCAACATAATTCATATAAACTCATTTTCTCATTCAAACATAAACTCATTAATATCATGCACAACATAAGGAGACCATGTAAATACATATTCACACATGACTCCAAAACATGAAACAAGGAACTCTTGGTCTCAAGCTTGAATAGGAATAGAAGGAAAGAGATAAGGATATCAACACTCTCAACAACCTTACTATTCAAGATACTATCCCCCACTTAGGACTAAACCCAACTAAGGCTATCATGAAAACAACATAGAAACCTCAATACAACATGCACAACCATAAGGAACTATCACTTACCGGTGCCTTCATCCGGATTAGCTCATTTGTCCTTGTTAGCTTGAAGAACATAGAAACGATTTCTCATTGGAGCATAAGGATCCGGGTGATACGCTCAAATTACACCTCTCTAAAGAAGCATAGGCGATCGTTATCAAGTAAAGAACCAAACTTGTAGGTTGGGGTCGATCCCACGAGGAAAATGGTTTAGGCTTCACTATAACCAACAATTATATTCGTTTAGTCAAATTACTTCTAGACATAAGCAATTAAAAGGGGGGGGATTTGTGAAACAAATTCTAAGAATTCAGTAAGTAATCAGCAAACAAAAGTCAATTTTGGTTGTTATCAAGATGCGAGAATTAACTAGGGTATACGCGCTCCCCACAAGCTCATAACACAATAATCCTAGTAATAGCAATCATTTCCTAGTGTACTACATGCAAAGTGATAAAGTAGGTATCTCTAAATCCTTGGTCTGACATATAGAGAATTTTACCCCGCACCTTGGTCCGGCTACGTGTGTATAATTTACTAACCCTTACCTTTACCTCATTTTAGACATCAAATCGATGTTTGCCGTAGTTATTATTTCGCACCAATCGACACTAGACTATTAGATAGTATCACACTAAATTTATGTTGATAATTCTTTTCTTATTGATTACCTCCTTGGTCTGGCAAGTAACAACAAGGCGAGTTCTAACGCGTGCACTCGTTAAAAAGACCTCTAAACGAAAGAATTATCAATGCATGCAAAACACTATTCAAGAATTGCTTATTTACTATTCATACTTTGTTAATCCATCATGGTTCCCACAACCCTAGTTGTGGAGTTTAGTTACCCATGATCATTTGAACACAATTCATTAGATGAAAGAATTATGAACTTACGTAAGAAGAATAATAAACCCAGAAATTCAAGTTGAATTGCAACACCAAAATCTTCAGAACGAAATTAGGAAATTAAGAATTGCTAAAGTTGCAAGTTATTCTCCCAAGTGAAGAACTAGAATAAAAGTACTAAAGTCTAACCCCCAAAAATGAGGTTTACATACCCTATTTATCGAAAAGAAGTCCTAAATTAAAAGGGAAACAAAATAAGGAAAGTTTGTTCAGGCACATGTCTTCATTCGACGAGACTAACTCACGGACCAACAATGGATCTACAGTCCGTGAGTCCCTTCCGTCAGCCAGGACTTAAAAAATATTTCAGCTTCCAAAAATCAGTTTCTCTGAAGCAAACAACGGAACTCCAGTACGGACCGTAGATTAATCTACGGTTCGTAAATCCCTCTCCGTAGCTCCACACTTAGAATCTTCAAACATCAGATACTGGAACGCCCGCAGTATCATTCTACGGATCAGCAATATGGTCCTTAGATCAATATACGGACCGTCAATGGCCACCGTGGTTCCACACTTGGTCTAATTCCCTGATTTGCCTTCCATGCCCTGCCTGTTGATCTACGGTCAGCATCTACGGAGTGTCAATGGACCTACGGTCCATAGATCACCTTCGTAAATGCCTTTTTCTATATTTCTTTCAGTTGTCTCTTTACTTCCGCGCCTAAACATCTTTCTTGCAAAACATGATAAAAACCAAGACAAAAAGGTCCTAGACACACACAACTCTTAAGTGAAATGTATTAAAAATACCGTAAACTCAAGGTATATGAACACCCTCAACTAAAATTCGTTGTTTTTCCTCAAGCGACGCACTAAGACTTTAAACGACACATGTATAGAAACAAGCAATTTAAGCACAAGCAATCACATGGCTCTCTATCCCAACTCTCTTTTCTGGTGCAAAATTTGTTCTCTTAGACTCGACAAGCTAATTCATGCGGATCAAAGTATGACAAAGATCAACCAACAAACACACAACATACACTGTTTCACTATCACCAAGGTGCCAATTTCTTTTTGATCTAAGTTTTTTTTTTCAGGGGTCCTTTCCGACAATGTAACGAGTGCCTTTACTTCAAACGAAATCCCTTTTTCACACAATGAACATGAATTTTAGTACAAGGATTCATTCAACACTCACACTTAAAAGTAACTTCAAGTACAGTTAGTGATCAATACCAAAAGCTTTCCCTTATTTTCACTGCTTAGACTCTCCAAACTAGATTGTAGGATCATTATAGGACTTTCTTGGCATGTAATGTAAGTTCAGGGTCAGGTGTGGTATATTTGGGTACTTCGTAGTGACTTTCTGCCCTCCTTGACATTACACTAGGCTTTCAACCTCATTTTGCCCTAATTTTGACATGCTACCATTTTACCTTCTTTCCCTTGATTTTCTTTAACCATGGATGTGACTTTAGACGTTGTAGCTCTTTATTTTCACTTTCATTTTTTTCTTGCGTTTTATTCTTTTCTTTTTCTTTCAACAAGTCACATCATTTCTTCTCTTTTCTTTTTTTCTCTTTTTTTCAACATCAAACTCTTTTCATACCCATTCTTCTTTCGGTTTCGTCTTTCATAACAACCATCAACTTATGGATTTTCCATTGGTTGAGATGCACAGTACCCGATGTCGGATCAAGGCCAACATTGAGGTTAATTTTTACATTAGCCACCCTCAACTTAGGCTTTGGCCTAAGTTGAGGTTCACATGTCCAAGGAGGGACCGGGGCCAACATAGTAGATTATGGGAAGGTGAGTTAGGGGTTTAGAAAGAAATGGTTTACTTTAGGCTCAAAGCATTTGGATCAAAGGGAGCTTTTATTTTATTTGGTTGGATTCTTCTTTTAGGCAATTTGTGGACTTATCAGAACAAGGGCCTATAATCACTTCCTAGCCTCTAGAGTAGATTGTCTTAGCAGGACTAACCGGGCAAGTTCTAGATTGGCACAAAACTGTTTGAACAATCAACTGTTGTCACACACTCTTGGCACATAGTTTCTTTATCAGAATATCAGATTACCCAGTTTAAGTTTTAGCTTAAGTCATGCCATCAAGTTGATTCATTATCATGTCATACTCAGAGCCAACACATTAAACTTATCTTGGCCAACAAATTCTAGCACATATCACAAAATTTGGATGGGTATCATTTTTCATAACCAATCATGCTTCATTCTTTTTCATGCTTCTGCACATACGGTCCTAAGAGATGTCGGTTCAATAAAAATTAAACAGACTCTCTAGGGAAAAGAACATAGGAAATAAAACCCTAAGAGAGGATTATGAGTTGGGTTACTCAAGCTTCACCCTATCACTCACAATCCATTTACCCCACCCCCAACAAAAATAGATGTGATTGTCCCCAATGCATACAAAAATAGTAAAAGATAATAAATTAGGTGAAGCAAACCAGTGGTGCATAACGTCGAACACTCATCAACAAGCGGGTGGGTCGAGTTTCTCGGAGCCCGCTAAATCAACACTCGGGTCACCCTCAGTAGTGCCCGCATTAACAAGGACAACACCATCAGTAGTGTTATCTGTCACTGTAGTTGCACCATCAGTGGTGCTTACATCAATCCCCACGGGCATAGAAATTGACGCCACAACAATCATCTCACTGGCCCGCTACTGGCTCAGTTGCTCATCTATTATAGAGGCTTTTTGTGCCCTCTTCTCCTGCCTTTTGCTAGCATTTTCCTCCTCCGTGAGCTCAGTTTTGTGACTAGATTGGTGCCTTTTACCACGTGCACGTGCAAGCTCGGGCTGCTCCCCCGCATCATCTCTACTGAATAGTTCACCCAGGATTGTATCATCATCTAATGCAGAGGGTGCAGCCTGTCAATCAACAGCTGGTGTGGTCAGGATGGCGTCAACATCGGCCCAGAGACTAGCTAGCTCGGTCCGAAGAGAAGACATATTAGTTGAGGGAGCTAGACTCTCTAGAACCCTTAACTCGAAGGCATCGAGCCACTTATGAACTGCTTGGACCTTATGGTCCGTTTTCCCTTCTATCTGTTTTTCTACTCTCTCTTTGGACTTAGCAATACATTTCCGCATCCAGGGATTAATATGGTGCAGCAAAGTGGCCATCTGAGCCTCTAACTTCTGGACTCGAACAAGCAGTATAACATTGGCTTCCGAAGGCGGGGTGGCTCTAGATGAGGTGGGAGCCTGACTAGCGACCTGAGAAGAGGAGGTTGGGGCATCATTAGTGTGGGCTGGAGGGGCAGGCTCATCACCCTACATCTGCTCCACAGTATCTACTAAATCAATACCCAATGGCACATCGATTCGCGGCCCTCTGCGAGGTGCTGCCACAGTCGCCTTCTCCCGAATCAGGCAAACATCAAAGCTCTCCATACGGTGGATCAACCTATCATAGTGCTGGATCGGCAGTCCAGAGTCCCTGCACAATTAGTAAATTAAACATCGAAAGGGGTAAGTAGTGGAGGTCTTGAATGCCCTCTCGTGAATTTTTGCCAGCAGCATGTGGGCAAAGTCAATCTCCAATCCTACTACTAATGCTGCAACCATGACAACTCTGTCCCATTTGAGTTGGTTGTCAGCTTTTGTAGGGAACACCCTGTTACGCACCAACAATTAGAAGAACTTGGCCACAAAATTTAATGTGGCCTTTCGGATGCCGAACCGTGGTGCGGTGATCCACTCCGCACGCTCGCCATCTGCAGCAATGTATTTAACCAACCAAAGTATAACAGCCTCCCTTTGCTCTGCATTACGCGTGTAGGCTCCACTCTTCACAACATCTGATCTGTAATCAAATTCGGCTATGTTGAGAGCCCAAGGTGATCAGGACCAGGGCCATAGAGGAATCGACTGATGGTGGCATGTAATATGTCGACTGGAAAACCTCGGACCATAGTGGAAGTGATAGGGTCCTGGGCATTGGGCTTGGACCTCTTGTCAATCGAACCTTGGAGAGTGGCAGCATAGGAGACATAAAACTCCCGCACAATCTCCTCGATATAAGTCCCAGTGTCTCGAGCAATCCAGTCGCACTTGTGAAATTGAAAAAGTGGTAGATGTCGGAATAGTGTGTAAGTTCCCCGTGAAGACTCTGCACTATTCAGTAATAACCCAGGCCATCTTCTCTTTCTCATTCAACATTCTGGTATCCCGATAGATTTTCCATTACCCCTCAACACACCATCTGTTTGGCTCCCCAGCCACCGGATCAGGGTAATAGCTTCGTGGCACATGGACTTCCCCCGAACTGGTGGCCTCATCAGACGAGGCAGCTTTGTCATGTGATCCAGAGCTTTTGGCGGATCCAGATCCGTGGCCAGAAGCATAGGAGGGCTCAGAGCGGAAGTATAACCAACCTCAGAATCGAAAGTAGAACCAGCCTCAGAATTGGAAGCCGAACCGGCCTCAAAACCGGAGGCAAAACCAGCCGGTGACCTGAGAAGTATGTTTTCCTCATCAGATTGTGATACAGTGACTACGTCGATGACCACCTACTAGGACGTATTCTGGGTAGCCCGAGGTACAGTAGGGGATGTTCTCGTGGCCAGTGGACCATATGCATGGATCCTTTTCTGCGTCCGTGTCTTCATCGATTAACCTGAAGCTAGGGGCAACAAATTTTGACTTGCCCTGTATTGTATAGGTGACTAGCTTCTTGGGTGCCATAGTATATGTGGAAGCGTTATTAGTGCCAAAACTAATTACAAACACACTCAAACAAAAATTAGAACTAAAAATGAACAACAACAAAGAACCAAAAAAAAATTTGACAGTGGCTACAGTGGTCATCTAAAGAGGGGACCTACGGTCTGTAGACCGATGTACGGTCTGTGGATCAGAGGACCAACAATATTGGTAGCAGATGGAAACCACAGTTGTACAGAAAGGTCTGTAGATTGATCTACGAACCGTAGTCCACATCCATAGATTTACACTTAGTGAAATTTTCAAGTGCATCCAACCACGAACCTAATCTATGATCCGTAGATTGATCTACAGTCCGTAGAAAGGGTCTCGTGGAGGTGATCTGTGCCAAGTTTCAGACATTCTTTATTTTCAAGTCCACATATTTGACCATTTTCAATAGTATCCTAGCCGAACCATGCATTTCAACATTTAATCATGCTAGTTCATCATTCTAAGGGTTCCAATTACTCAATTTGATAATTATTTTATACAAGATTCGGAACCATAATTCGAAACTCACATATAGACTAGCATTTAGACAGGTTTATCACACTATCAAGGCAACACAATCACAATCTATCGTCCCAAGGGTTTTAGTACTTAAATTTTAGCATGCAATTACATACACGTAATTACCCAAGGTCAAGACCCGACTCCCCACTTTCTATACTCAATCTATGAACCGAAAGTCAAAGTGAGGGCAAAGTCTATTACCTTACAAGCAATGAGGAGTTGGGTGATTGCGTGATGACACTAAACTTTGCAAGACCACAAAAATCGCCTAGTTGCGCCGAACTTGAACACTAAAGTTTTGGAAAAAAAATTGAGAGAGATTGAGGAATTTCTGGGATGAGTGGAGGTTGGAGAGGAAAGGAAAATTATGTTTTAAGGGGAGTGGAAAGGGAAGATTTAATGGGGAGTTATGGAGTGATTTAAGAAATTGGGATGTTTAGAAACGGTTTGGTGGTAAATGGAGGGAAGTGGGAATGATTTAAAATTGGGGGATTTTAAATAGGATTGGTTTGGGTCGTGTCAGGCAACATTTAGGGTTTTGGACCCACGAGACCCCATCTACGGTTCCTGGGTCGATCTACGGTCATTAAATGGGGACCGTAGATCAAATTTTCACTTAAAAATTCAGAAACCTTACCTGAGATCTACGGACAATATTGACGATCCGTGGACTGAACCACGGACCGTCAATGGGGTCCGTAGACCGCTGCACCAGACCTTTTTCCTGCAGATTCTTCTTTTTGCCCCTGCACATATATCAACCATTATCACGTTTTTTTTACATTTCCTGGATACTTTTTAGACACGGACCCTATGCTATGTCTAACCAACAGTAAAACAAAAGTAAAACAACTATCTAATTTAGTATAGAGAAGCAACTAAACAAACAAAACTACTAAACGGTAAAGAAAAACCTATTATTGCCTAGAATAACATCTTGGGTTGCCTTCCAAGCAGCGCTTGATTTAACATCGCGGCACGATGCGGACCTCTTGATTACTCATACATCATCAAGATGATAGGCCTCAACAACTTCTTGCACACTTTCTACGTTTCCCAGATAGATCTTGATCCTTTGCCCGTTAAACATGAACCTTGTTCCTTCACTGTTCTCAAGCTCAACCGATACATGGGGAAGCACTTTTGTGAGCAAAAATGGCCCCGTCCATTTGGATTTGAGTTTTCCCAGAAACAAGCGCAGCCTAGAGTTGAATAGAAGCACAATATCACCTACAACAAATTCTCGCTTTTCAATTCTTTGATCATGATACCACTTCATCTTCTCTTTGTACAAGGCTGAACTTTCATAAGCCTTTAGGCAAAATTCATCAACCAAATTCAAGTCATTCATTCTTTGATTAGATGTGGCGCCCCAATCCAAATTTAGCTTCTTCATTGCCCAAAAAGCCTTATGCTCTAGCTCTACCGGTAAATGGCAAGACTTCTCATATACAAGTTGGTAAGGAGACATACCTATGGGGGTCTTGTATGCAATGCAATAGGCCCATAGAGCATCATCAAGCTTCCTTGACCAATCTGTTCCATTAGTATTCACAGTCTTCGCCAAAATCTATTTGATATCTCTGTTGGACACTTCAACTTGCCTGCAAGTGTGTGGATGGTAAGGAGTGGCTACATTGTGGCGAACACCATACTTCTCAAGTACTACCTTGAACAACTTATTACAAAAGTTGGAACCTCCATCACTGATAATCGCCCTCGGTGTACCAAATCTGGAGAAGATATTCTTTTTCAAGAATGCGGTGACATTTTTACCTTCTTTGTTGGGGAGCACAACTGTTTCCACCCACTTCGATACATAATCAACCGCAACAAGAATATACTTCATCCCATGTGAACTCATAAATGGACCCATAAACTCAATGCCCCATACATCAAAATAACTCTATCACCGATATAGGATTCATAGGAAGCTCGTGCCTCTTTGAAATTCCTCCTTCTCTTTGGCAACGATCACAAGACTTCGTAAAATCATGAGCATCTTGGTGGATGGTAGGCCAGTAGTACCCACACTACAAAATCTTATGCGCAGTCTGAATAGCACTATGATGCCCACCAACGGGTGATGAATGGAATGCTTCAAGTACACTCAACTTCTTAACCTCGGGCACACAGTGACGAATAATCCCATCAGAACAACTACGATACAAGTAAGGATCATCCCAAAAGAACTTCTTCACATCATGCATAAACCTTTTCCTTTGGTGAAAAGACAAGTCTGGGGGCACCAAATCGCTTGCCAAATAATTAGCAAAGTCTGCGAACAAAGGAATCAGATCATGAGAAGCAGCCAATACCTGTTCATCTGGAAAAGTATCATTAATCAGCCCTATCACTAAGCTTAAGCATAGCCTCTTCCTCTAATCTGGACAAGTGATCAGCAACTTGATTTTCGGTTCCCTTTCTATCTTTTACCACAAAATCAAACTCTTGCAGGAACAATACCCATCTAATCAGCCAAGGTTTTGCATCCTTCTTCGCCATCAAATACCTCAATGCAGAATGGTCAGTATGAATTATGACCTTAGTACCAAGCAGGGAGGATCGAAATTATTCGAATGTGAAAACCACCACAAGAAGCTCTTGTTCAGTCACGGTATAATTCTCTTGGGGCACATTTAAAGCTTTGCTAGCATAGTAAATAGGATGGAGAATTTTCTCTCGCCTCTATCCCAATACTACACCAAGCGCCACTCCACTCGCATCGCACATTACCTCAAATGGTTGTCCCCAATCAGGTGAAATATTGATAGGGTCAGTAACCAACTTCTCCTTCAACTCTCCAAATGCTCTCAGACAAGCATCATCAAAATCAAACTTATACTCCTTTTCGCTCATTTTGCACAATAGATGTGCAATTTCAGATAAATATTTGATGAACCTCTTATAGAAACCTGCATGCCCAAGAAAACTTCAAACACCTTTTATAGAGATAGGTGGTGGAAGCTTTTCAAATACCTCTACCTTTGCTCTATCAACCTCAATGCCCATATTGGTGCTCAATACTACTCTCAAAATATAACTAAACTCATATGTTTAAAAAAATTTCATCATCCTCAAGCTTTGAGATTATTACTCAAAAGGTTCTCTTAAAAGAGATTATACTCAGAAACTCCTCATAAACTCATTCGAAAATCAATGTTTCCTCTCATTTTAAATGTAAAAACATTTACTCTTAGAAATACGTAGTTTCTATTATAAAATATTATCGTGTGAATGTTCACTAAATCAAGAAGTTACTCTCACCCATTATCTCCATTACTTTCCTCCATTATGAAGATAACCTCCACCTTTATCACCATTATCTTTGTAACCTTAAACCTCCATAACTTCCTCCATTATATTCATGATTAATGTCATGTTTATGGCTAACATTTTGTATTACTCTATATTAAACTATACATAGAGGAATAGGGGCTCATATTGTAGACACTTGAAGATTTGGTAAACACTTGAAAGAAAGAAAGTTATCTTATATTGTTACTCTTGTCTTATATTCTTCTTATCTTCCTCTTTATATTTGTTCTTTGTTATTAAATTTTGCAACACGTTATCAACAAGAATGGTCTACCATTGTAGGATTGAAGCAAAGTTAATAAAAGAAGGTAAAATAATTGTGTTTATTTTTCTCTCAAGAACAAATTAAATTATTGTGGAATCTATTTTATATTTTACTTGTGAACAAAGTGAATGATTATTATTATTGTTAAACTGCATTTTTTTTTTCACTAATGACTATATATACTTTCTTTTGTATGTGAAACTTATTTTATATTTTATTTATGATTATGCTCATTGTTTTGGTTATTGCATAAGCTTTAGTTTATTTTGTGTTTGTGAGAAATATTTTGGGTTCACACGGAAATTGAAAAAGAGTGGTGGTAGCAAGCAATTTTATTTTAGTGTAATTTGAATTGTTTTTTTTCTTACTGTGCATTTTATTCATTGATTTATAATGGTAATTTACTAGCTTAATTATTGTGCACCAAAAAAATCATATATATGAGAACCCTAGACCCGCCTACATGGCACCACCACAAACCATGATTCCTTTTTTAATTTATTTATTTCCAAAACTATCCTTTCTCTTTCATGAAAAGTTGTGACTTTTATGAAAATTTTCCACTTTAATGAAAAACTGTGAGTTTTATGAAAAGTTGCGACTTATATGAAAAGTTGGGTCTTTTATGAAATGTTGTAACTTTTATGAAGAGTTGCGACTTTTATGAAAAGTTATGTGTTTTATGAAAGGTTATGACCTTTTCGAAGGGTTGTAACTTCTCCGAAGAGTTCTGACATTTCTGATAAGGCACAGTAAACGTTTGTTCACACTACTCTTTGTTGTCTAGCTATAAATAGAGGGCTTTCCTCTCATTAAAAAAAACAACGAAAATTCTGAACTTTTTCTTGTTTTGCACAATTAAATATTCGTGTAAAAAAATTACCTTTCTATTTCATCCTGTTGTTATAGATCCTGGCATATTTTTTTACAGCCATTAATTTATGCTTATGTTATTTATTGTTGTTTTTGAATACATGATTTAAATTTTGTTGTTTATGTTTCTGCAAAGTTATTGTTATAAGTATTGGATAGTATAGAATAAATGTAACATCTCGAAAATCAGACATAGAAAAAATGTAGAAAAATTACTTACACCAGTGCACCACGGCAGGGTTCACAGACCGTGATAGGGTCCACGCTCTGTGGAACTATTCGTGGTCATGACTTGGAAGTCACCAAGCCCAGACATCAGACCACAGGCACCTTCACGGTCCGTGGTCTTGATGACATGCCGTGGTGGATCTCGTGAAGACTTAGCCAGTAGCCCCCTTCCCAAGTCCCTTAGACCCCCACGCTTAAGTGAGGACCATGGGGACCTTCACCGTCCGTGGTCCTTCACACTGGCCGTGGGAGTGTCCGTGAAGGGCTAGCTAGTAAGCCCTAAAAACTGAGCCTCCAGAACTCAGCCCAGGTGAGGACCACGGGGACCTTCACGGTATGTGGTCCTCTACATGTGGCGTGGTAGGGGCTCATGGACCAACCCTTAGAACCACAGGACCAAGTGAATACCACGAGGGCCTTCACGGTCCATGGTCCCTTTCACAGTCCGTGAAAGGGGCCGTAGTCAGCCCCCTCTGCAACTTAAGTCAGGGGTCTTTTAGTTTTCTCCTATTTCGTTGGACCCTTAAACTACATGGTTTTGATTCGTTTTAGCCTAGAAACATAACTATAACTTACCTAAGTCAGATCTTTACTCAAAACATAGAAAATTAGGACGAAGGAAAGAGAAAGAGGCGACCAACATAAGCTTCAGGAACGTAGCAAGTTTCCTTCAGTTCTAGCCCCGAAATGGAAAGATTTTTCTGTGGAATTCGTCACCTGGTATGTCGAATTTCACTAGTGGGTTCGTTTCACCCATTAGGTCCTCAGAATTCAGTCAGGTTCTTGATTCCCTACTATTAACTATAGCTAGGGTTTCTAGAACTTCAGCAGATTATCATGAATTAGTTATTTTAATGTTCCAAATCAAATTATCAAGTTATTACCTGGTTTCTTGCATGAACTTCAGAACCCTAGCTACGTATTTCTTTAGTTCTTGAATTACACATGCTAGGCAAGATAATTCAATCATTTCATATATACATGCCTCAATCTTGAATGTGTTATTATCAGATATTTACGTGCATTCTCTATTTGCATCAGGGAGTGTTATAGGTACCAAAACATACCCAGCTTTCCCTAAGTGTGGTAAGAACTATCTGGGCAAGTGCCTTGTAGGAAAGGAAGGGTGTTTTAGGTGTGGTCAATTTGGTCACAGGTTGAGGGGTTGTCCTTTTAAATAGGGTCAAGTAGGCAATGCTAATCGAGCCTAGTCTACAACTTCAGCAGCACCGACAGGTAGCCCGACTTACCAGGGTAGCTCTTCTGGTACGGGTGGCAGACAGTACCAAAACAGGCTCTATGCTCTTCAGGCTTGCCAGGAACAAAAAGATTCTCTTGATGTAGTCACTGGTACGTTACAATTCTTTGATCTGGATGTGTATGCTTTGTTAGATCCAGGGGCTACTCTTTCCTTTGTTACTCCTTACATAGCAGTCCAATTCAGTGCTAGTCCAAAAATTTCCAGGCGATGACCCAGTTATAGCTAGATGGGTATACATAAATTTCCATGTCATAGTCTCTCAGAAAGTCACCTCAGAAAATCTTGTAGAGTTAGAAATGGTAGACTTCGATATCATTCTAGGCATGGATTGGTTACATTCCTTTTATGCGTCAATCGATTGTAGAACTAGGATTGTTCGTTTTCAGTTTCCAGACGAACCAATCTTATAATGGAAGGGTAGTAGCTTAGCACCTATGGGTCGATTCATTTCTTACCTTAAGTCCAGAAAGATGATCTCTAAGGGTTATCTCTATCATCTAGTTCGGATTAAGGATTCAAGCACCGAAACCCCAACTCTCGAGTCAATTCCTATAGTCAATGAATTTCAAAAGGTGTTTCTAGAAGATCTTCCTAGAGTCCCTCCCGATAGGGAAATCAACTTTGGNATCATTCTAGGCATGGATTGGTTACATTCCTTTTATGCGTCAATCGATTGTAGAACTAGGATTGTTCGTTTTCAGTTTCCAGACGAACCAATCTTATAATGGAAGGGTAGTAGCTTAGCACCTATGGGTCGATTCATTTCTTACCTTAAGTCCAGAAAGATGATCTCTAAGGGTTATCTCTATCATCTAGTTCGAATTAAGGATTCAAGCACCGAAACCCCAACTCTCGAGTCAATTCCTATAGTCAATGAATTTCAAAAGGTGTTTCTAGAAGATCTTCCTAGAGTCCCTCCCGATAGGGAAATCAACTTTGGAATTGATCTCATTCCAGATAACCAGCCTATCTCTATTCCTCCTTACATAATGGCTCCAGCTCAACATAAGGAATTGAAAGAGTAGTTGAAAGACAATCTAGATAAGGGCTTCATCAGACCAAGTATTTCGCCATGGGGTGCACCAGTGTTATTCTTGAAGAAGAAAGATGGTTCTCTCAAATGTGCATTGACTATAGGCATTTGAACAAGGTCACAATCAAGAATAAGTATCCCATCTCTAGGATTGATAACTTGTTTGACCAACTTTATGGTGCTAGTCATTTCTCAAAGATAAACCTCAGATCGAGATATCATTCGCTTAAAGTCAAAGATAGTGACATTCTGAAGACCGCCTTCAATACTCGGTATGGACATTATGAATTTGTAGTTATGTCATTTGGACTAACCAATGCTCCTGCAACTTTCATAAATATGATCAACAGAGTGTTCAAGAAGTATTTAATCTTGTTCGTTATCGTCTTCATGATGATATCCTCATTTATTCTAGGAATGAGGAAGAACATGAGAGTCATTTGAGGGTTGTTCTGCAAACTCTCAAATATCGCCAGTTATTTGCTAAATTTAGCAAAGGTGAGTTTTGGTTGCAGCCAGTTGATTTCCTTGGGCATATTGTCTCTAGTGAAGGAATTTTAGTAGATTCCCAGAAGATAGAAGCAGTGAAACAATGGCCCAAACCTACCTTTGCTATAGATATAAGAAGTTTCTTGGGTTTAGCAGGTTATTGCAGAAGTTTCATGGAAGGATTTTCATCCATAGCCTTACCATTGACTAAACTGACTCAGAAAAAGGTCAACTATCAGTGGTCAGATGATTGTGAGAAAAGCTTCACAGAATTGAAAACTAGGTTGACCACAGCTCATGTTTTGACTCTACCAGAGGGTTCAGAGGGTTATGTGATTTATTGTGATGCATCCAGAGTCAGCTTGGGTTGTGTGTTGATGCAGCGAGGTAAAGTGATAGCTTATGCTTCCAGACAGTTTAAGGTGCATGAGAAGAACTATCCGACTCATGACCTCAAGCTTGCAGAAATGTTGTTCGCACTAAATATTTGTAGACATTACTTGTATGGTGTTCACGTAGACGTGTTCACCCCAAAAGAATTGAATCTTCGCCAGAAAAGATGGCTAGAGTTCCTCAAAGATTACCATATGAGTGTGCATTAACATCCTGGTAAGGCCAATGTAGTAGCATATCCTGTTAGTTGACTATCTATGGGTAGTATAGTACATGTTGAGAAAGAAAGAAAAGAGCTAGCAAAAGATGTTCACAGACTTGCTCGCCTTGGAGTTCGTGTTATGAGCATATCAGATGGTGGTGTAACGGTTCAGAATGGTATAGAATCCTCTTTAGTATTAGAAGTTAAGGAAAAGCAAGACACCGATTTGATATTACTTGAACTAAAGGATGCAGTCCACCAACTGAGAGTTGAGGTTTTCTCCCAAGGGGGAGATGGTGTGCTTCTCTACTAGGGTCGATTATGTGTTCCTAATGTGGGTGAGTTGAGACAGCATATTCTTGCAGAAACCCATAACTCCAAATATTATATTCATCCAGGTGCCACTAAGATGTACCGTGATCTGCGGGAAGTCTATTGGTGGAATGGTATGAAAAGAGGTATAGCAGATTTTATGGCTAAGTGTCCCAATTGCCAATAAGTCAAGGTGGAACATCAGAAACCAGGAGGTATGACTCAAGAGATTGACATTTCTACTTGGAAGTGGGAGGTGATCAACATGGACTTCATCATGGGGTTACCTCGTACTCGCAAACAACATGACTCCATTTGGGTGATAGTTGACAGAGTTACTAAGTACTCTCGCTTTTTGGCAATCAAGACAACAAATTCGGCGAAGGACTATGCCAAGCTTTATATTAATGAGATTGTGAGGTTGCATATGGTTCCTTTGTCTATCATCTCAGATAGAGGTCCTCAGTTTACCTCTCATTTCTAGAAGTCATTTCAGAAATGTCTTGGTACTCAACTTACCTTAGCACAACATTTCATCCACAAATGGATGATCAGGCAGAGCGTACCATTCAGACCTTAGAGGACATGTTGAGAGCTTGTGTGATCGATTTCAACGGTAATTGGGATGATCACCTTCCTCTTATTGAGTTCGCCTACAACAATAGCTACCATTCTAACATTCAGTTGTCCCCTAATGCGGCATTGTATGGGCGTAGATGCAGATCTCATGTTGGTTGGTTCGAAGTAGGTGAAGAACCCTTCATAGGGCCAGATTCAGTTATCGATGCTATGGAGAAAGTGCAACTCATTAGGGATAGACTTAAGACAGCCTAGAGTCGCCAGAAGTCTTATGCAGATGTAAGGAGAATGGACTAGAGTTCCAAGTTGATGATTGAGTTTTCCTGAAAATGTCACCTATGAAGGGGCTGATGTGATTTGGAAAGAAAGGGAAACTTAGTCCCAGATATGTAGGCCCTAACCGGATTTTGAAAAGGATTGGTAAAGTGGCTTATCAGTTAGAGTTGCCAGCAGATTTAGCAGCAGTGTATCCAATCTTTCACATTTCACTTTTGAAGAAGTGTGTGGGTGATCCAATATCTATAGTGCCATTAAAGAGTGTGGCTGTAAAAGATAGCCTTTCTAATGAGGATGTACCAGTTCAGATTCTTGATCGTCATGTTAGAAGGTTGAAAAATAAAGAAGTCAATTCAATCACGGTTTAGTGGAGGAGTCAATCTGTAGAGGGAACTACTTGGGAAGCAGAAGTAGCCATGAAAGCCAAGTATCCTCACCTCATTCCTTCAGATTCCACTCCAGCTTGAGGTAATAGTTCCTCCACAGTTTTTTCAGTCATTCATGCATGAAATCAGTCTTAGTATCATGTTCCTTCAGTTTGTATTGCATTTTCAGCGTATTTGCATGTTTTTGGAACTCAGTTCTGTCAGAAATCAGTCTTTAGTGTTTATTGGTAGGGTTGCAACACATTCCCTCCATTTCAGCTAATTTAGTCTTCATTCAAGGAGGAATGATCCCAAGTGGGAGATATTGTAACACCTAAAAAATCAGACCCAAAAAAAATGCAGAAAAATTACCTGCACCAATGCACCACGGCAGGGTTCACGGACCGGGATAGGGTCCATGGCCATGACTTGGAAGTCACCAGGCCCAGACATAATACCACGGGCACTTTAACGGTCCATGGCCTTGATGACGGGCCGTGGTGGACCTCGTGAAGCCTTAGGCAGTAGCCCCCCTCGCTAGTCCCTTACACCCCCACATCTAAATAAGGACGAATGGGACCTTCACGGTCTGTGGTCCTTCGTACGGGCTGTGGGAGGGTCGGTGAAGGGCTAGCCAGTAAGCCCTCAAACCTGAGCCTCCAGACCTCAGCCAAAGTGAGGACCACGGGGACCTTCACGGCCAAAGTAGAGTTAGTGGCTCGTGGACCAACCCTTAGAACCATAGGACCAAGTGAAAATCACGAAGACCTTTAAGGTCCATTGTTCGTTTCACGGTTCGTGAAAGGGACCGTGGTCAGCCCCGTTTGCAACTTAAGTCAGGGGTCATTTAGTAATTTTCCTATTACATTGGACCCCTAAACTACGTCGTTTTAATACTAAACTACGTGGTTTTGATTAGTTTTAGCCTAGAAACATAACTAGAACTTACACAAGTCAGATCTTTAATCAAAACTTAGAAACTTAGAAGCAAGAAAAGAGAAAGAGGTGACCAACCCTATCTTTAAGAACACAACAAGTTTCCTTCAGTTCCAGCCCCGAAATAGAAAGTTTTCTCTGTGGAATTCGTCACCAGGTATGTGGGATTTCACTAATGGGTTCCGTTCGCCCATTAGGTCCCTAGAATTCAGTCAGATTCTTGATTTCCTACTATTAACTAGACCTACGGTTTCTAGAACTTGATCAAATTATCATGAATTACTTATTTTAATATTCCAAATCAGATTATCAAGTTATTACTTGGTTTCTTGCATGAACTTCAGAACCCTAGCTATGTATTTCTTCAATTCTTGAATTACACATGGTAGGCCAGATATTTCAGTCATTTCAGATATACATTCCTCAGTCTTGAATGTGTTCTTATCATATATTTACGCGCATTCTCAGTTTGCATGTCAGTTTTGAGGAATCCAGTATATTACAGAAATTCAGTCATAATGTGTAAATTACTTAATCTAATACATTAGCTTAATACTAAGTTGTACTAGGGTCAGTCACTCTAATAGTCCAAGAACTACGAGCCACGTAGGTTGTAGGTCCCCTCTGTGGGCATTATTTTAGTTATCACGCCAGCATGCCTCTATACCTTTGGCTGGGTATATTGGGCCCTCTTGATGGGGCGTATACATCGGACTCCACATTTAGCTCATGTGGTTTTATTATCGGTTATTAGTACCTCCCACAGTTCAGTCAGATTCTATTGCATTGACCATGTTTCAGTATTCAGTCTCAACATGCTATAATCTGGTTATTGCAATCAGTTTAGTCATGTCCAGTATTTCAGTATCAATATCATGTTCAGTTTATGCTCTTTCATTATCGCTTGTTTAGTTATATGCTTATTCAACTTTACTCTACCATGCATGCTCAGTACCTTTCAAGTACTGACGCATATATTGCGCTACATCTTCTCGTGATGTAGGTTCAGGTCCTCAGCACTCAGATCATTCTTAGATCGGTTCCTGATCTCCAGTTCAGCAGTACAAGTGGTGAGTCCTCATTCTTCGAGGACAATAGTCATGTTATTTTCTTCAGTATTTTAGTGTTTCAGTTTTAGTTTTACTAGATTTAGTTGCGGCATGTCCTAGCCTTTCTAGTCAATTAGAGGCTATTTTCAGACATATTTAGATTCAGCTTAGTATTTGAGTTTGATGTTTCTTTTGTATTAAACTCTCATATTTGATATGTCCAGTTTAGTATATGGGTTTTTCCCTATCATATCAGATTAAATTATGATTTAGCTTCCGCATCAATGATTATTATTTTTAGTATGCTTATGATTATACCAGCAGGGTTATCTTGGGGTCACTTGTGATCGTAGATCATGTGTCCGCGTCTCGAGGGTATCTCGGGGCGTGACATTAAATAACACACGTTAATTGAGTTTTACGTAAAAAATTCCTTAAAGATCTATACTACCATCTCTTGAAGATAAAATTCAAATTTGGTATGCCATTGTAAGGACATAAAGACATTAAAAGCTTTATCTTACCTTGATGTGCGAAGTGAACCAGGAAAAGAAGACAATAATTAATAAACTTTTGACATGGGTTCAAGGATGTGGCGGATGACCTATAGAGGAATATGACTAGCAATTAATTACAATTGTATGATACACAATGATGACTATTCTCTCACACCAAAGTACTTTTTGAACTTTTTTCCCATTATCCCTTACTTCTCCTTTACCCTTTTCAAGGATCCTTAATGTTTTGTTTGTGCACAACTTCAATTCCAAAACATCATCATAACTATATTACATATGAAATTTAGATTTTGGAAGATTGCATTTTAATTTTAAAACACATAATGACTACATATTACTTATTTGTATATTATATGATTATAGAACATTTCATCTTGATAAACATATTAGTTATTTATATATTTTTCTAAAAATATTTAATATTTTGAAAGCAATTGATAGTGTATTGGTAATGAAATTTGCGAAGAAAAAAATTGAGAAAAATATTTATTCGACTCTCTAATTAAAGACATTATGTAATCATGCATATAGATGATAAAAAGAAACTAACCATTGTAAAATTTCAAAAGCAAATTAATGAATATGTAAAATGAAATTATGTAAACTACGAGAAAATAGTGTTATGATTTGTAATTTTGCCTTTTCTTTTAATAAAACAAATGGAAAACTACAATTGAATAACATCTTACATCAAAATACAGAAAAAGTACTATTCTAATAAATTTTAAAGAAGAATGTTCCAACCGTGCGAAGCTCGGGCACATTTACTAGTATAATATAATTCTATATATATCTCTCTGTTTTGATAAGGTTAAGTTATTAGTACATACTTTGTTGAGAATATTTATTTGTGCATGTTAATCACAATGACAATATTTTTTTAAGGCTCATTGGTGAGTCCTATTATATTTGGCTTATTATATCATTGATTGAGGGCAAGATGAAGGATTCAAGCACTATCGCACCGAGAGGGTAATACATTGGGTGAGAGTCCTGGTGCATCATGATAATAAAATGTTGTGTTGGGTCCCAACAAATTATGACCTAAAATGCCTTCATATGGGTAAAATGTTTGGTTCAAGTCCCAACATTATATAATGACGACGTAATAATGACTGAGCAAATTGATATGCTCTTGATAAAAGTCATGTAATTTGTCTAGTTGATTTGCTCCATTCTCTTATGTGAATGTGGTACCAGGACATAATGTGTCTGAAAATGACAAGCGGTTAAATGTATGATTATGAGTGTGGTTAAATGTTAATAGTCAATTGTGGTAATTATAAGGAAGAACATTATGGGTTCTTAAGATGGTCCTTCAAATGTGAAGTTAATTTTTGGCCATCAAAGTGGTATGAAAGGATATTGGGCACATTGCGTTGGTGCAACACAATTTGAATGTTTTATAAATCCTCCATCAAAATAAAAAAATACAAAGTGGTAGTAAATTTAGTACTATTAAAGTGATTTTGAGGTGTGTCAAATAAATTTGATAATGTCAAAGTATGACTATTAAAAACTTATGGAGCATGTACAAATGGTTAATTACTTGTCATTAGATTCAATGTTGCTATATGCTTTAGGAACATTTATAGAGAGTATCAATTGCCTCTTAAAATACATATTTAGCAAAAATTAGCTATTAATTGTCATTAAAGATCATTTTTGTTGTAGTGATAACTCTTTCTTCTGATAGAGTTTTTTGTTTTTTTATAAAGAAGTAATAACTCTTTCTTTTGGATTCTTTCAATTAAATTTGTGAACTGTAAACAATAATACAACCCGACAGACTATCTTTTTGAAAAATATGTTAAGCATCATGCCTTTTTTCTTCTTGATTGTTAGGAAAGTAAGGTCGTCTTTATTATTATATATCGATATTTTTGAGTTCAAGTGCTCACAAAATTATGTTGTGAGATTTTAATATGTTATGTTACAAAATTTTAGTTTAGAATATCCAGTTCTGAACAGTTCAATTCAGATGTCACCTACTTCTTGGTTGATAATTGCATTAATTCTTTGTAACTACATACTATAACCATAACAATAACTATGGTTCAATTCCAAATAAGTTGGGGCCGGTGATGTAAAACTTAAGCAATAGTAATGACTATTCTGAGACAATAAGGAAAAAAATTTATGATACTAACAATTTTAGGGTAATTTTTAAGATATATACATGATACAACATACTATAATAAAAAAGAGATTGATGGAGGTTCATAAGAAAGGAACAAAAGGTCTCCATTTGAATTTAGTTAATAATGTTCTTGTATGGACGTGATGTTCCACTTTACTTGGAAGTGTTGTTGTTCGAGGCTTTTTGGTCTTTTCTTTAAGGTCTGATGTTGTTCTTCTTGGAATTTAGAAAATTTCATTACTTCTGACCAACTATTTCCATGGAGATTTTCTTAGAATTCTTTCTTATACTTAAAATCTCTCTATGACTCATAATTTTTGTATAACAAAAATGAAAATTTTAAAAAATATAGCATTTTAAGATTTTGGAGGAACACTTTGCCTTAAGATAAAATTTTCATGACTATGTAGTGTATGCATCGAAAATACGAATATTACCAAATGATCATATGTAAGCTTAACAAAATAGTTAAATCTTGTGCGAAGCACGGGTAATTTACCTAGTTGAAATAGAGATCAACTCCTAAATACTATAGGTTCTAATTTACTAGAATTAATGCAGCAAAATATATGTAGTTCTAAATAAAAAAATTCAACATAAATACAAATGATCAAGGCCTTCATTGTTGAAACTCATATGTATTACTCATAAGCTTATATATTATTTTCTTTAAGCCACATCGAGAAAGCTTGAAGAGTGTTTGTCTCAGCTCTATGATGCTTTTGAGTAAACTCAAGGAGAGCAGGCCATGTGAAGTCAGGATATAGTCGAGGGTTGTTGTAGTCCACCAATTCAGTTGGTGGACTCACCACCTTATCTTTGTCTGGACAAAGAAAGAAAGCTAGTGATTTTCTAGGAGTCGTGTTGTTAACAACTGCCCTATGCAAGCAACTTTTGTATCTACCATTCGATAGCGCCTGCAAAAGGTAAAACACTAAATATGTTATATTCATGTTGTACATCTAGGAATTCATGATGTATATCATTGTGCTTCATGTGGAAATATCTTATAAAATTTGTCACCTAAAAAAGTATTGTTTTTCTAATTGACTCTTTTCATATTATTCGTATGTAATACATAATACATTAGCTTAAATATAGTTCTAGTGTGTAAATTTTCTTACCATAAATGTGTCGCCTATGTTAACCACAAAAGCATTGAAATTTGGACGGATGGAGTACCATTCGTTGTCCACAAAAACCTGAAGTCCGCTAACACAATCCTGATGGAGAACGGTTAATGATGTTGGATCATAGTGAGGCCCTGTTCCTAATGTGAGCTCTGGTTTCAAGCACGGGGGATAGTAGTTGAGTCTCATTATGGATTCATTGNCCACAAAAACCTGGAGTCCGCTAACACAATCCTGATGGAGAATGGTTAATGATGTTGGATCATAGTGAGGCCCTGTTCCTAATGTGAGCTCTGGTTTCAAGCACGGGGGATAGTAGTTGAGTCTCATTATGGATTCATTGTCTTCAAAAAACTCTTTAAAGTGGCTCTTCTGTACACCTAGGCTGATCCCTAAGAGTTCCATGATCCTAAGAGAAAGTGTATTCATGGAATTGCAATACTCTTGATAAACATTCCTGCGTAATTAAAGGGAAAAAGGTTATTGATTTACATAATTGAAAAATAGAAAAACATATACTCCTTTTGTTTCAATTTGTTTGTGTGATTTTTATTTGACATGAAATTTAAGACAGTAAAGAAAGACTTTTGAATCCAGTAGCCTTAGACAAAAGATATGTAAAATGTACAAGTATATCATTTAATTTAGTGGTCTTAAACATGTCTTGGAAAAAAAGAAAAAAAAGTTTTTGAAACATACCAGAAAGTAAAGTACGACAAAAAATTGAAAGAGAGGAGTATTAGGATAGTCAATTGTCCTTACCCGAGATTGTTGAAACTTTCACCCAATGTCCTTTGGAAATACTCTTCAACTATGTGAGATGAGTTTTCTTTAGCAGTGTATCGTAAAGAGAGTGTCTCTTTCCAAGGCAGCTTTGAAGAAAACCTTCCAGTAAAGCTGCTAGCATAGCCACAATGCTCACCAATTTTCCTCTGAGCTTTTTGCTTTTGAGAGAGAGGCATGTCAAAAAACGTGTCCATGTAACGATGGGCTTTGGAGATGAGATTAGAATCAACTTTGTGGTTCACTACAAGAAAGAAACCATGACTCCTACACGCTTCACCAACAAGCCTAGATGCTTGTTGGGTCGCGGCAGGGTCACCAGAAAAGAAACCCCTTAAGTCAATAAGGGGAACATGAAGTTCTTGTGCTACAACACATGGTTTCTCATCATCTGGCCATATATATTGTGTGGGAATGTTGGACTCATTCTTCATATGGGATGCATCAAAAATCAATGGTTTTTCCTCACCAAGCATAGGTGATTTTTCATTTGTGATTATACTATTAGTGGTCATTGTAAGCAGGGGTTTGGTTTATTCTTTCTTGTGCAATATGTCACAATGGGGAGAAGGAAGTAAAAGTAGTTCATTGTGAGGAGCCAAAATGAAGTATTATATAGTGCATAAGGATGCTTAAAATTTGGATAAAAGTCCATATGTTGTTTGAATCTGATTTTAAAAAAGGAAATACTTTCAAAGATATGTTTGACCATATATTTTGAATCAAAATTTAACAAAGGAACATTTCAAGATATGTTTGACCAAAGATTTCGAATCTGTGTTTGAAATTTTTTCCTTAACAAGCTTTGAAGAATAACAAATGGGTCAAAAGAGTCTTCTAATAATGGCTTAATAATGCTTTAAATTGGGGTATAATTTTCTTATATAATGTACATAGACATATCTACACATAATACACCATAATCATAGGTAGAGATATTTAAAGAATTTTTTCGATTCATTTTCCTTAGATAGATTTCCTTATTTTCCTACAAATAACTTTTATTCTTAAAATAATACTATAGTAAAATCACTCTAAATAAATGTAACTGAGATTACACAATAATTATTAATTTATAGATGTATTATTTAATAGAGAAATTAATATTTATTAATTTAAAGAGTTTTTTGAGATTCAATAAAAGTTAATTTTTATTTATTGTAGTTTACTAATTTATGTGTCATATTTATTGAAGTTACAAGAAATACTAATTTATTATACATAAAGTACAGTGAATTTATCAAAACATTGTATCTTATTAAATGATGTATCTTATTTATTGAATTTATATGAAAAAAAAAATACATTCATTATACATGAAATACAATGTATGCGAATGATTCATTGTAATTTTTTTTGTTATATGATTCATTGTAAAATAAATTTAAAAGTTCAATGATTTATCATAAAATAAATTAATCATACATAATGTTCATTGTTTCTTAATAATCAAATATTATTCACTATATATTTACCAAAAAAGTTCAATGTATGATAGTGAGAGAATAAACTATATACACAACACATGAAATTTCTTGAAAAAATATACAAAAATGACTTCTCATTAAAAAAGTGTCACTAAATCAACAATGACAGATCAAATACGTAAAACAGTATGTGATTACAAAAGAAATCATTCCATATGCACTTAAAAAAAATTGCAGTCATGGAAACATCGAAACTTTTGGATGCAGTAAGAAAAGTTAGAGATGAACATTAACTAGTTCTAAATTTTTACAAAAAAAAAACACAATAAAATTATATTTCACTAAATTATTTTTTAAATATATTTGTACCTTTAAAAAAAATTTATTCATAATATTTATTGGACAATATATTTATATAGAGGTCTTTTGAACATATATTATCTTATTATCTCATCAAAATGAATGATTTTTTCCATTGGTAAAGTCAGGATCAAATAAAAACATTATCTTAGAGAGATTATTAATTTGCTGATTATTAATTTAGTAAGGTTTTACTGTAAAAAGAAAATGGTTCTATTAGCTCTGTATTGGCATCAAAGTCAGGTCCCTCCCCATTAGTCTTTCGATGCACTCTCTAGTCAGACCTGAGCATAAAGGGGTGTTAGAGCGGGTTAAATCCCATATTTGTTTGAAATGAATTGATGGCCTATTTATATGGACTTGGACAATCCTTCTCTTATTAGCTAAGCTTTTGGGATTAAGTTAAATCCATGTGTCATATCTTTAAACTCGTATTTATCGGCGAGGTTCAGTTATCATATTAGAAATTGCAACACCTCAGATGTTTATAGTTGTCTTTTTTGTGTTAAGGACTTATGAGCCTAAATTTGAGAATCTTATATTAGTAATGCTCGCGTTGGGGAACACAATTTTAGTTTAGAAAAATTGATTAAAATATTGTTCTTATTCTCTTTTAAAAATGCCTTATATATTTATGAAAATAATTCTTTAGTTACGATATATGTCTTTATATAATTTTTTAAGAATTTGTAGTTTATTAATTTTTTGATTGTCATGACACGAACTCCTGAGTCATGATGGCACCTAATTAAGACCACTAGTAGGTAAGCCGACTCATACCCACAGCGACAAGTAGTGAGTACAAGGGTAGAACTAAAGATAAAATAATATTAACAATAAAAGAAGACAAAACTGGAAGCAAACCCAAAACTATATACAATAGATACCCTACCAGAACCAGGAACTCACGAGTACAAGGATGTCTAACAAGAATAAATACATCTCCCAAAGGTGGACCACACAGGCCGCCTCAAAGGCAAAAGACAAGCTAACATATGTACAGAAGGAGACTGGCTGATCCAGGACGCCAAGTGCTCACCTCGTCTCTGATATCCCCAAGATGCAAAAAATGGCACAAACGATCACCGCTGGTAGTCAATAGGCATCATAGGCCGACCGAGCACGAAAGGTGCAAACAATTCAAAAAGATAGAATCTAAACACCAACAGAGAATAAAGCAAATATATAAAGAAGGCACACAAGCATACCAAAAGTTAATCTAAGTATGTCTAAACTAAACCTAAGTGGACCCCCATAAACCTCAGAAAGTACACTCGTGCGCAAGGTTAAATAAAACCTAAACGAACCCCATACACTTGACATGTACACATAATAGCTAAGTCTACAAGACAAAGGAGTAATCCAAAATTGAATCCAAGAACCAGTCAAATCCCAACCAAGCTAGCAAGAGTGATAATCAACTCAACTAGTCAACTCCCAGCCCAGCTTGCAAGAGTGACAATAAACTCATCCAGTTAATTCACAGCCCAGCTAGCCAGAGTGACTATCAACCCAAGCCACCCATCCATATAACGCAATCCTAGTGGCATCAACCGGTCAACTAGCAAGATTGCGTCGGAGGCGTGTCAACTCTGTAGAGGAATTGAGATATCGAGGTCACCCAGCTAGCCAGCCCACTCCCAAGGGTGTCAGCCGTCCAGCTACTAAGAGCGCCCAAGGACATATCGACTCCGAAGAGGATCTCAAGTAGTCTCTAATAAACCATGGATCGATGTCCACTCCCGAAGATATCACAAAAGGTTGCAAGCCACAAGCAGTCCAATCCCAAGAAAGCATACAATCTTTGGTGGGAACCGTAGGTGGAAAGCTAAATAATTTTAAAATGTCAAGTACCATTACCCTTTTTACGATTCACCAAGCCTACCCGTCATGCATTGTAAGTGTCGTAGGTAGGTCTCGTAGGTGAGTCTAAGACTTATTGAAATTTTATGGTCAAAGTTTGGACATACGGTTGGAATGTACCGTCCAAATCTGGACCAACGGACCATACATTACAACCGTTATTAGGGGTCCAAAAGTATCATCCTAGCCCCACCTACGAATGGAAAGGATTGTCCGTAATTGGACCCATGGACCATAAGTTCATCAGTTGGTGGAGGTCCGATGTTTATTTTTAGGGCTTTTTGGTCTTTCTCCTAATTGTTTTAACACTATACTACATCTTTTTGTCTTCTACGCTAAGCCTATATAATGATTTTTAACACACAAACTTCCCAATTCAATTCACTATCATAAATTTCTAATAGTTTATCTAGTTTTAAAATAAAATAACTATTTTACTCTTATTTGAGAGATTCTCTAACCGACAACCATCACTATGACTATGTGATGATACAACGTCTCGCCCATGCTGCCAGAATATTCCTATACCTTACGGAGTATAGGACATCCTCAACTAAGTGGATCCACTAAGATAAGCTTAAAAGGGAATACATAATCATCTAAAAAACATGACACTTTCTAACCACATTGGTTTTGAGGACTTTGAGTTGGCTGAACTCGTCCCCATATCGGTTCTCAATACTAATCCCAATAATATAACTCATGATCATATGTTTAAAAACATTTTTTCATCCTCAAACTTTGAGAGTATCACTCAAAAGGGTTCTCTTAAAAGAGATAGTACTCTAAACTCCTCATGAACTCATTTGAAAATCGATGTTTCCTCTCATCTTAAATGTAAAACACGTACTCTTGGGAATACTTAGTTCCCATATATTTATTTTGGAAAATGAAACTTAACTCTTCTCATCCTCATACACAAGTACTCAAGTCTTAAAACAAGTTTTTAAAGTTTGTAAAAAACTTCTCAAAATAACTCAAAGGACACTCTCACACTCGACTCTTAATCTTTTAATGAATTTGAATTATGAATTCAAGAGTTACGATCAAATGTAGTTTAGATAGTTAGGATGAAGAAAGGAATGAAAGCTGAACTAAAAGGGACAAGTACGGATTGATGAACGAAGAAGAAGGTGGCCTAACACTTCGAGCGCAGGGGTGGGGCATCCAACTACTACGGTCAATTCTTGCACACTTCTGGCGCCCCACGCCATCCGCCTTAGTGCATTTGGGGCGCGGCGCCCCATCCCCTTTCAAGAACGATCCTACGAATTTTTCTTCTCGTTTTTTTAATCTAATTCACCTAGAATCAATTATTTTCCTCAAATTTTCCTTAGACTAAATTACCCAATACAATTACACGAGAATATACTCACTTTACCTCAAGAACAACCCTCAAAAATAGAAATCCTCACCTTAAGAATTCATCAACTCCATAAACAAATCATGAAGAACAAAACCTCAAGAACACCCATAAAAAATTCAAAGCATTCAACCTCAAGAACAAAATTACAGATGGAATTCACATATTGGCATGTGGGTGAATGAACCCAACACTATGGAATCTTTCATACCTTAATTTGACGAAACAAATCCTTGATTCGCAAGAAATCTTGGCGAACGCTTGAACTCCTCCCAAAATCCTAAGCGTGATTTTGAATTATGAAAACCGATCTAAGACAGTTTAGACCTCTAAATTATTTCCAAAAAATTGTTAGAGCAAATGGGGTAAGGAAAAGACCATATTACCCCTCATTAATTTGGGTAAATTTCCTTAACTGGATAGGCCGACTTCAAACTGGCATATCTCCCTCAGAACTCATAATTTAAGAGGTTTGTCTTCTTTACACCTTTGTCTGAGGTGACTATGAATTTATCTTACAACCTTACAAGAACTATTCTTTAAGAGGTAAGATCAATTCTTAATTTGATATCTTTGGTTTCTATTCGTAAATTAAAGAAGGTGACTACTCTTATACTAATTGTTGTCTCTAATTTCTTCAAAATAGGGGTCTAGATAACTTTTGATCTAAGTTCTTGAATTGAGTTATTTAGTATCATAACTATTTTTAATTCGCTAATTTAGAATACTATTATTAATTAGGGTTGTTAGAACTTTATCTTAAAAATCAGGGATTTTATTCTTGAATTTCACACATCTTTCAATTTCCATCTTTAATCGTACTATTTTCATTTTTTGCACTATTTTCTTATTTCATCTAGTAACCCGATTCTTATCAAGTTATATCAGAGCGGTTCTATCAAGGTTTCGTTCTTGATAATCTTCGGAATTTTAAAAAGTTCCTTTTGTAGTTTCTTAAAAGTTAAGCTACAAAGTAAAAACATGAAAATTAAAAAGAAAATTAAATTACTGGAAAATAAAGGTATTTCGAGAAACTACGAATTTGTTTTGATTCTTGATTTTCTACCTCAAAGAAGAAAATCAAGAAGAGGGGAAAATTGATGTTTTAATTATTACACAAATACACAAATTGGTATTTTTCTTGTCTCATCAATCCCAATTAATATGGGTATTGATAAGTTTTTTTCTTTCTACATCATACTTCTATAAGGTTATTACTAATAGGGTTTATGTATGAATTCTGAAGGATCCATCAAAAGGTTGTATTTTGAGTGGAAAATAGGCAAGAGAGAGGGAGATCAATTGAGAAAGAGAGAGAAAGCTAAATTGAGAGATATTTGTTTCTTTGATATTTTTTGAGATGTCTCAAACTAGTAAAGAAATTGAATCTTCAACTCAAAACGACATCAATAGTGTTGATGTGCTGATTAAACGATTAAAAGAGATTAAATTCACTATAGCTAATTAAAGGAGAGAAAATATTTTTCATATAAGATGTGGGATAAATAGTAATATATGTTCTATGATTATTGATAGTAAAAGTGGTACTAATGTGGTACGTTCATACGTTATGGAGAAGTTGAAACTTACATGTATTAAACATAGAACTCCTTATAACCAAAGGTTGGATGATTTTGATGAACTTAAGGTGACTAAGCAATGCATGATTTCTTTCTCCATTGGGAGGTATTCTGATAATGTTCTTTGTGATGTCATTTAAATGCATGATTGTCACATCATGCTTGGACGTCCATGGAAGTTTAATAGGAATGCAATTCATGATAAGAAAAAGAATAGAGTTTCTCTTGAGCTAAACAAAAAATATATATATTTGAACCTTCACTACAAGAAAAGTAGCCTCAAAGGAAGGGAAATATAGTCCCTGAAAGTTCAAATTTGGTCCCAAACGAGTAATCGAGACCAGAAAAGTCTGGTCATCACTCATCCTAGAAAGTGCCATCGCTACTAATCAATATGGACGATTTCAAAAAACAGGTCCCTGAATGGTTTTGAGACGACAAAAAATACTGGTCATGAAATACTTTTAGAGACCGCATATCTAGTCTAAAATGGACCATTGATACTTTCATATTCAGGTATACAAGCGATCATTCAAAGATTTGTTTTCCTCATTAAAGGATTTGTTTTCTTCATTCAAGTATTTGATATCCTCTCGAGTTGAACGTAGCACAGACAATAATTCAGCCTTTGAAGAAGTTCCACCTTTCAAGTCTTTTGCGTTTACTCCATCCCCTAATCCAAATACATGGCTACGAGTTTGAGGCCCACAACATTTTTGAACAATCTCTATAATAGGTAGATATGGATCTGCTTGAACCATTTCTTCGAGTTGAGCCTACAAAATATATCAAAGAACATTTTCTATCATAACACATCAATTTCAATTAATTAATATATTAAATTTACCAAACACACATGTTTTAAAATTGCTTCAGCCTTCAGGTTCAACAAGCTTGTTATCTTTTTTACGAGTCTCACAAAGAAAATAGTCATCAAATCTGGTGTATTGTCATATTTCCCTCCCTTTACATCAAAGTCAAACATGTCAAATAATACACACCTTCTAAATCGCTGATATTCTTCCCAACTCCTTGAGCCTTTCGCTCGTTTTAGTTGATAATACCATAATGGTGCTAGTTTGAACATGTGAAATCCAGCCACACCAATCTTTTTTGCTTTCATTATATGTTGAATCTTTTTCAAAAAAATGTTCACAACGATGTGCCCGAATTAATGAATTATTGTTGCCATTACAAGTAGGTGGTGTATTGCCTTTTGTAGCAGGAATTGTTGATTTGCTAGTTGACTAGGCACTATTTGACTCAGGTTTGTGGGTTGCTAGTTTTGT
Source organism: Solanum stenotomum (assembly GCF_019186545.1). Taxonomy (NCBI): domain Eukaryota; kingdom Viridiplantae; phylum Streptophyta; class Magnoliopsida; order Solanales; family Solanaceae; genus Solanum; species Solanum stenotomum. Next base: position 43,183,218 of record NC_064288.1, read on the forward strand.
GGAGTCAATTCCCAATCTAGACAATTGTTATTGGATGACTGGGAAAAATCTTTCGATGAGGCGTTGTTCCACTGCTGCAATTTTAGAGTCCATTAGGGTTTCTGTAATGGTGTGTTCTCCTTGAAATCGAGAACTGATCTCATCACCCATTGTGTTAGTCTCTGATACCAAATTGTTATGAATCTTTAGGGAAGGATCGATTCACAGGACGATATATAAATCAGCTCATTAAAAGGAGGCTGAAACCATAGAATTTATTAAAGGAGATAACTCTGATACTTTCAGCTCTTCAAAGGAAGACTGAAACCCTAGAGTTCAATGGAAGTGAGAACTGTAATCTCTTGCTTTTTTGCTGAAATATGACTTACTGATTTATTCATTAAAAGCCCCTTTAAATAGGAGTCTTATTACATCAATAGGAAGTCTAATTCTTATGAATGTCAGAGACCTAAATCCTATTCCTAACTAATAACTATAACTTAACATAATCCTTATGAATCTATGAAACATAAATCCTCTTCTTGAATAATAAATAAAACAACTAAAAATAGAATTAAATACTTAATTTAAGGGCTTCCAACGCATCCACAATAATTTGGGTTCTCATACACTAGACATTCTTTATATTTTCTGGAGTGTGCATCCATCATTCAGGAATATAGTTAAGACAAGGTGGGAAGCACATATAAGAGGGTGTACCATTCTAAGAGTAGTGAAAAAAATTAAATATATGAAGAAGGACTTGAAAATGTTTCATAAAAGATGCAGCAGGGGATTATTTCTGAGACTGAGGCTGCTGTTCTGCGTCACAAGTTCAGTCATTTGTTCGAGAGTACCAGTAAACAACAGGTTGAGTCACCAAGTAAAAATCACTCACCAAGTGAAAATCAGTCATTTGTTTGAGATTAAAAATCAATAGGTTCAGTCATTTTCGTCGGAAATGGTTGACATTCCACACCTCCTCCTCCACGATAAAATACAGAAAGTAGGAAAAGATTTTTCTCTTCAATACAATTAAAGATTTTTCTTATGGTCTGAAGTAAAAGAGCACAAAATACTTAGTTGGGTGTTACCAGAAAGCATCAAAGATGCGTTCAGCAGCTGGAGTTAATGAAAAATTGGTAAATTCATCAGGAAAATCTGGAGAATGATTACGGGGAGCATATTTTTGGACCTTTAGAATAGACGAACAAAAGGTGTTTTGATGGTTTTGCAACTCCAAACTACAGAGCATTTCCCCCCCTATTAGCTCTTTTGAGTCTTTGTTGGATTTTGTTATCTCCTTTTAGTATAGGACTTTCGTAATCTACTCTTGTAAATGCATATGTACAGTTCTTTTTTGCATATATTTGATGCTTCTAATTTTAATCCTTACTTTAGCGAAAAAACTTTTCCTTGAACTTTGTCAAAAATCTTTTATTATTTACAGGGTTCTAGTTTTGGGCATGACTTATTCCCCATATAAACATGTCTGAAAGTTGCTCACTGACCATACAGGTTCCCAAACTGCCTAGGGAGCCAAGAATTTCACCAATTTCCCAGAAGAAGAAAATGAAACAACAGCCAGTTTGCTATCTAAAAGAGAAAGTCATCAGAACAATCCATCAGAGCAGTCCATCATAGTTCATTTATACTATTGTTAAGACAAACCTTCTAGTGCACTTAACGAGTAAGAGATGCACCAAGAACAAAAAGTTGAATTCACAGAGGGTTTGCACAGGCGAATCACTTGGTAATACAACTACAACCACACCTCCACCTCCACGATAAAATACAGAAAGAAGGAAAAGATTTTTCTCTTCAATACATTTAAAGATTTGCTTATTGTCTGAAGTAAAAGAATACAAAATATCTTACTTGTTTCAATTTCTTTGATGTACTCTTTAACTAGATCACTTGATTGAGGCAAGTTAGATGGTGTATTCCCTTTCTCACCCAAAAATTTAAGCCCTCATCCATGTCCCTTTCCTATAGCATCAGGCGTGACAAATATATATATGATAGTACTCTTCATATTAGAACCGACCTCATTTTCAGTTTTCAATGGTTTCATCTTGAACCTACTAAAAGAGTCAACAGTTAAAAATTGAACTTGATATATATGTAACAATGTAGTTATAAAAGAAATTGTGCCATCATACTGTTTAACAATGAATAGATCAATTCATAAATAGATACTTCACCTCATTAGTTCTTTTTCTTTTCTTTTGTGAAGGACTTCCTAACTCTACAATATCATCATCCATTTGTTCCACAATCTCATAGGAATCATGAGGTTGAGTCTTCCTCACTACTTTCCAACCTTTGTTGGAATTATCATTAGCATAAAATACTTAAGATGCTTGATCCGCTAAAACAAATGACTCATTTGTTTTCAAAAATCTGTCTGGATTAACACTCACAAAATCAAACTCAACCTTTTTAAATCCTTTTATTTTATCATACACATCAAACCAATTACAGTGAAATAAAACCACTGTTCTATTCATGAAAAATTGCAACTCAATTATATCTGTTAAGACTCCATAGTAATCAAGGTTCTCACTATCTTCATCATTCTCACCCAATACAATAACACCACAATTTTGAGTAATTAAAGTTTTATCATATCTTCTACATGAAATCTATATCCATTAACAACATAACCCTTAGAACGCATCAAATATTTGGTGGCACCGCGTGAGAGTGAGAGTAGATCTTCCATGATACAACTATCATCTCCTTTATGCAATTGTGCAACGTATCAACAAGATTTCGTTGAATATTTTGGAATATAAAGTTTTATATTCATGTATTACTCACCCTATCTTTAAACCATTCAATAAATTGTCGGCTCCATTCTGCATCAGACAAGTGTTGAGCATTCTCATGAGTTTGTGCAAACTCTCTACAAAATTGAAGTGAGCCATAAGTCCTCATATAGAAAATAAATTACCCTAAAATAAAATAATGATATGACATGAAAAAACTCTTCATACTTGAGATATGGTAAGACTTCATCACAATTGTTTAGTATATGTGTGCTTGTTCTAATTCATCTACTTCAAGCTCACATTGATCATTAGCTCCCAAAGTTCTTTCAAGTTGACTAAAGATAGATAAACCGTCATTCGATTGTTTTAAACCACCATCATAATTTCGACCAGGCCGATTGAATCTTTTGTCAACTTTATGTAAATACCTTGAACATAGTGTCATACATTCATTTGCAATGTATCCCTCTGCAATACAACCTTATGGACATGCTCTATTACCAATGAGAGATTTCAAAAAAATATCCATCATTCCATAGGATACATCAACCGATAATGAATCGGTCCAGCAATCTTAGCTTCAGTAGCTAAATGAACAGGTAAGTGCACCATGACATCAAAAAATGAAAGAGGGAAGACCTTTCCTAACTTGCAAAATGTTATGGGTATTTGAGCTTTAGTATGTTCCAACTTATCAATTCTCAAGTCCTTTGATCCAAGCACACTAAAAAATATAGATGATTCAATAAGTGGTTCACACACTTCTTTTGACAACATACCACGAAGTGCAAGAGGGAGTACATGTTGCAAGAGAACATGATAATCATGGCTTTTCAATCCAGATATCTTGTGATCTTTCAGGTTCACACATTGAGTAATGTTAGATGAAAAACGATAAGGAACCTTTATATTCTTTAAGAAAAGGCATAATTTGTGCTTATTTTATGGAGACAATGTGTAGCATGTTGTTGGAACTTCAATCTTCTCCCCCTTTTGGATGGGGTGCAATTTCGGCCTAATGTTCATTTCCTGCAAATCTAGTCGAGTTTTAATTGTGTCCTTGGTCTTTCCTTTGACATTCATGATTGTCCCCATGATATTATCACATATTGTTTTTCAATATGCATAACATCCAAATTATGTCGCAACAAGAGACACTTCCAATATGGAAGTTCAAAAAATATACTTTTCTTGTTCCAATTATCCTTTCGATTCTCATGTGATGTCTTCTTTATTTTCTTAGTATCCTTTGATAAGTGTATCCCTTCAAGATCTTGTACATGATTAAGTATATCAATACCAGAACACATTTTGGTGGGGGGCCTTTTCTCAATTGTACCATCAAATGAGTCCTTATTATTTCTCCATTTGTGATTCTGAGAAAGATAACACCGATGACCCATAAAATACATAGTCTTACCATTCACCAATCGAATTGAGGAAGTGTCTTTATTGCAACATGGGCATACCATTTTTCCTTTTGTACTCCATCCAGATAAATTTCCATATGTTGTAAAGTCATTGATTGTCAACAATAAAGAAGCATGTAATTTAAAATTTGTTCTAGTCGATGCATCATAGGTCTCAATACCAACTTTCCATAACTCCTTCAATTCGTCAATTAAAGGCTGGAGATATGTATCAATTGCATCCCCTGGACCATTTGGACCTGGAATAAGCATAGACAAAATAAAATTTTCTTGCTTCATACACAGCCAAGGTGGTAAATTATAAGGAATAAGAACCACAGGCCAAATGCTATGTGAGGTTTTTGAATTCCGAAATGGTTGAAATCCATCACTAGAAAGTCCAAGTCGAATATTACGAGGCTCAGCCACAAAAGAAGGATGAAGTTCATCAAATGACTTCCATGCCATTGAATCAGCTAGATGCCTCATTATTCCATCATCAACTCTTTTATCCTTGTTCCATGTCATTAGAGTAGATGTCTTTCTAGACATAAACAACATTTGAAGTCTAGACTTTAAAGGAAAATAGTGTAGGCTCTTTAACACTATATTTTTACCTTTTTTATTCTTTGTTTCCCCGCTATGTGTATTTCTTTTCCATCTTGATGCACCACAAACTTTGCAAGAATCAAGTAAGCTATCCTCCTTCTAGTATAACATGCAATCATTAGTACAAGCATCAATCTTGATGTATGAAATCCCAAGTTCTTGAATTATCTTCTTTGCCTCATAATATGAGTTTGGCAAATTGGTGCCATCAGGCAGCAACTCCTCTTTCAACATTTTCAAGAACATGCTAAATGATACATTACTCCAACGACCCATACTTTTGATGTGAAGAAATTTGATCAAAGAAGTAAGCTTTGAAGCTTTTGAATTTTTGTATAATGGCAGCTCGAAATCCTTCAATAGGTTGTCAAAAAAATTTGCTTCATCATTTGGTTCCATCTCAAGTAAATCATTGCACTCAGTATGTGCAGTTCCTCCATCAAGATTAGGATATAAATCTCTCAACAGTTCTTCTATTTCATCTTCACTCTCACATTCTTATACTTCATCACCATCTTCATCTTCTGATGTATCTTCAGATTCAGATTCTAATTCTGACAATGGCTCACCCAAACATTCTCCATGGTGATACCAAAAAGTATAATTTTGAATGATTCCATATACTATCAAATGTGTCACAACTGTTTACGAATTCCTAAAGTTGTATTGTAACATTTGACACGTGGATATCGTATTACATTTTCTTCTCCTGTTTTTTGAAAAGCATAATCCAAAAACTTTTGAACTCCAACTAAGTAGATTTAATCGAGACAATTATCAATATTTTCATCCACTGCTTACTAGGTGCCATAACCTTTAAGAGTACATAAAAAATATTTTTAAAAATAAATAATAACAAAAATATTAAGATGCAAATAAGTTATTACAATCCGATACACACAATATGGTTGTACTCTAAGGTTAGACAGAAAAAACTATGAAAATTAGAAATCGGAAGTTCCACCAGAACTATATATTACAACCTAGAGAAGAAATTAGAAAAGAGAATGTTACTAAATAGTTGATTTACTTGAATCTTCAAACAATACATAAAGAAAGAATTAAGAAAATTACAAATCACAATTTCCCACGAGAACTATATGTTACAACCTAGAGGAGCAATCAGAAAAGAGAATGTTATCATATATTCATTGCTACAAGCTACAAACTTTTATGTACTTTCTGGAATACATAATCGCTAGAACCCCACATGGAGTTAGCCCCACAAAATTCATAAGCTATACTTTCTGGAACACAAAAGTACCTTACAAGCCGCTGGAAATTCATATAGAATTAAATTCTAATGCCAAAATATCGATTTTGCTCTTTTCAAGTTCATCATGATGCTTCCTCTTTAAATTTGATGAAGTGACAATTAGATTGGTTCATGAATGGGTAATAGTAATTGAACCAGATAGACATCAAACCTCTGCTCCATTACAAAATGTAAGGTTTGGCCTTTTGCATCTACAAGGAGCTAAAACTATTCTCAAATATTGATGTAGAAACTCCAGAATATGAGTCCTCCATTAGATTTAGATTCAACATTAAAAGTGGGACACAATAAATGGCAACACAAGTGAGAACATACATGCTCGAAGGTTATGCAAGTGATGTTAGAAAGTCATTTGTTGTGATCACTTTGTTGTAGCAGAAAATAACTTCTTACAACAAAAAAAATAGTAAAATGAGAATGTTCATTCAGCAAGCAGTAAGGCTAGTTATTGGTTCAATTGCTCAAAACCTTTACATATTAAATCTGCAAAATTCGAAAATAACTAGTATATAAATATCACACGCCCATATTTTTCTTGCTTAATAAATTATATAGAAAAGGTATGGACCTTATAGAGACAATACATTTGCTTGCAAGTCTCGCCTCCTCTAGTTAACAGAAGCTTTACAATTATGTAAGTATATCTTACTTTAAAAGTTACATGAAACAGGTCTTGTTCTTATTTCGCTTGCAAAATATCAACATCAAAGACATAATATGCACTATATACAAAAATATGCACTCTATACAAAATATGAATCTTCATTAGGCACATACAACAGTAAACAAAATCGAGCCACTATTAGAAACTCAACCCAATAATATTTCACTGATTGTACATAAGAAAACAAATCAGATTAAGAAACTTTTAACCTATCTAATGTTAGAAAAAAGGAAGAACAAGAAGAAGAGTAACTTATATAAAACAATAAAAATCCATTAATATAGTTTACGGAATTCGAAACAATAGAAACTTGATGAGAAGAAGAAGCAAACTTGTACGATCTGTTTCACCGAGCAGCAACTATAGAGGTTTTTTTAACTAACAGAGGTTTTGATTGTGCATGTATTATTCAATAAAATAACTCTCTGGAACTCCCATATCAAGATAAAAAGATTCTGAACACTGATAAACAACAATTTCCAAGCATTCGATTCTAGGCGATAAGACAAATGGAACCAAAAAGATAGTCTATACTTGTAGAAAAACTACTACTATTACTACTACGAATTCCGAGTTCAACTGGCGGATAGATCTATTAAAAACAAAGACAAGAAACACTAGTAATGAAATCAACCATAGTTAAAGTTCTTGCTAGAGCTTTGATCGATGTAAATGGATAACAACTAACTGAACATCCTTACATGTGAACTATACAGGGGCGGCTCAACGTAATCGGAGGCCTAAAGCGATATCTTAATTAGAAGCCTAAAATCTAAATAAACTTCACATGCATTTATTTAAAATTTATTTTTTTTACATTTTAAAATGCAAAGTATTACTTAATATATATCTTCTATAAATGTTAAATTTGATTTCTTTTTCAATTATTAGTTTTAGCTAAAAATTTATCAATTCTACGTTAAAAAATATCATTTTACTCAGGCAATCATTATATGAATTGTTAACATGGTTCTATAAGTAATAAGTTGACAATTTCAAATAAATATAAGAGTTAGAACCATAGATTTGATTCAAGAAGTTGATAATTTGGTTTACCCCACATTTTACTATGCTTGTTGTAATGCTTCAAAATCTAAGAAGAAATGCAAAAATAATTTATAATTCACTTTGTTCAGCACTTTTCGACTATTGATTGATATTTTTGACAAAATATTACTCTAACTTATCAAAAATTTAATGAAGAAAGTGTAAAAGGAGTTTAAAAGAATACTATAATGTGAGTATTAGTGGGAGAGAGTGTATGAAAATAAAACAATATTTTCTTGATTTCTTCTATTTGAATGGGGTTAAATAAAATAAAATAATAATTTTAAATATATACTTTTTATCATAAATAATCAATATTCTTTTAATAAAAAATCAACACATAATTTATTCTTGATAAAAAATTGAGGCCCCCTAAAATTGGGGGCCTAATGCCAATGCCTTCTTAAACTATGCATAGAGCCAGCCCTGGAACTATACTCACATCCAAAATAATGAGTTCACATGCTCTCCTGATTATCTTTTGTCTCTTGGAATTCTACCATTTAAAACAATATTTACAAAGAAGGAAAACAGAAGGAATAGGGTCAAATGATAAAGAAGAGTAGTACCATGAGGTAGAGTAATTTCAGTATTACTAGATATCCTTGATGATTGTGGTACTCCTTCTTGACCACTGTTATGATCGGGAACCTGTAAGTATTAAGACATTAGTTAACAATCTTTTTATAGGATTTAACTTTCATCAAAATTTTATAAGTCTTGTAAAATTTAGTTACTTGTTCATTTGAAGTGCCATTGATATCTTGAGGAAGAGATTCATTAGGAGCATACTTTTGCATGAATTGTCTCATTTGGAGTAATTTTGATTGCAGCTTCTCGTGATTTGTTTCATCAGATCTATTTCTTCATTTTGTTTTTTCTTTGACTCAGTTATTTATTGTTCTAACCTTTGTACAACCTCATTAGATGAATATTCTACAACAATATTTTCTATGGAAGATTTACTACCCCATAGAACTGAAGGAGTTAACCCAAGTTTTAAACCACAAAAAGACCCACTCTTCTCATTTCCTAACACTTGAGAATACACATGACCTTCCCAAGCAACATTGTGAGGAGGTTGGTCGGTAGATCTTTCATTATTGCTCATCCTTTCATTTATCATGTCCTGGTCATAGAATACACAATAAACCCAATTTGAGATTTGCTTATTCACTTGTAATGTTTATTTTTAATTGTTTCATAATTTAAAAAATAATGTTTAGAAGAAATCTTATGATTGCCTTCGCAGAATCATCATCCAGTGGTCTACCATTCACACATTTTTTATGAGTTAATAAGAAACTTTCTGCTCATGTAGGCTCTATTCCATTTTCAGCCTAAGCAATAGAATTGATGACAAATATGCATGACAAAAAATCTTCAAAAATATGTTTTACAGATATACCTGCTCATGCATCAATGTAGCAATCCTTTTGGATTCTCCTGTGTGAGGCATCTTTTGATTGGCCCTATTGTTTCTATTTTCTTGGGTACGCCAGTGTTGTTGAAATATTTAAATAATATCTTACAAATTATTTTTAAAATGTAGCATAACTAAAATCAACACATAGTTAAAATAAGAAAGTACGTGTGTTTTTAAGATTTGTTTATACCTTTGCTCTATCAGAAAGCCAATAATAGACTAGACCACTCCATTATTCTCTCGGTATGCGATTTGGTCTATTTTTCAGCAAAGAGACTTTAGTCTAATATTTTGGCATATACTCACCTTTAATTTCACAATTGTAGTCTTTCCATTTCTTTCCTAGTGGCTTTAAGAAAAACGCGTCTCCACGTTTTGGAAAAGAGAACTTCTTATGCAAAATAAAGATAAATATATTTAAGATAATATCATGTACAAATTGAGTTTATTCACATTATTATAATACTAACTCATACCCTTACAAAATCCACCAATTTCTTCTTTTGCTCATTGTCAAAATTTCTCCAATCATCTATATTTAGAGGTGTTAATTCTGGAGTTCTCACAACAATTCCTAGAAAGCTAGCAAGCTTTTGGCCCTCTTTCCCAAAGGTTACTGAGCATGATAGAGAGCTAGAAGAAATGAAGGAGAACATCAAATTGATGAAGCAAATGCTTGGTTCTCATTCCAGATTTGTCCAGCTACTCGAGAACCTCATGGGTCATGTGTTGACTCATCTCAACTTGTAGCAAAATATGGGTTTGCGTCGTAATATTATGGCTAACCCCAAAAATGAGGTTTGAGTGTTGACTTGTGCCGTGCCACGATATTAACCAAGGCGTTGTTTGGGACGAAACCCAAAACCCCTAAACTGCTTTATTTTTGTTTTTGTAAATAATGGTGTGTTGGTGGTACAGGTTTAAGTACGGAGAGTGTTTGGAAAATGCAGATTGGTTAGAAAATGCTCCAGTCGGCATATCATCGAAGAGGTAGGCGTGCCTGACTTGATCCGCCGTGTGGCTCAACAAAATTTCAACTTAGAGCGTATAAAACTGGCGAGATCAAGAGTAGTTTGGCGAGTCGCCGACCAGGTCGGCGACCACGATTCAAACCTATATTTTAACTCCTAAGAAACTAAAGATTCTATGGAAATCGGCAGGGCAAGTGACCACTCAGCATGTCGCCGAGTGGATTGGCGAGTGCGACTAGTGTCACCGAATGGACGCGAACTGGACGGTTATATATGTACAATGGTTTTAAAGTTTCAAACTCTTCAGTTTCCCTAGCCTTTAAACTTCATAAACTCACACCAAAATTAGTCGGCTTCTAAGGTTTGTTTCCAAACCCCGAGTGTACCTCTACAAATTTTGTACTCATTTGCACTGATTGTATCTTATTGATGTGTGCTGGGCCTCTCTGATATGATTAGATTGTCTAAATGCCAATTTTGAATTGATATTTTTTCCCATATTGCTTTAATCATCGAATACCCGTAATTTTTATTTTTTTGAATGAATGTAATTGTATTGGGTTGTGCTTGCATGTTTTTTAGATTGATTGGGTGAATTCTTAGTAACCCGTGCTTGTGCTAAATGACGTATAATGCTTAAGGATAGAGCAGGTAACACCCTTCTTTAAGGGCAACTATCATCAAATGGCCAAAATTCGCAAAACTGGAAGAAGTGTGAGTGTTCCGGGGTGATGGTGCTATGGGTCTGAGCCTAATTTAACTATTGCATATTTTGATTTTGTTTTCGGGGATTGCGGGGTTAAATTTGAGATGGTGGATTGAATATAGACACGTTCAATCGTTTGGCAAGCTGGGTCGAGCTCGTCGAACCACTCGGTGGTTCGCCTAATGACCACATATCGCCTTTAATTTCATGTTATATGTGATGTTTGAGTATGTAATTTTTGGCGAGAAACCTGAGGTCGCCGAAAGCACTCGGCGACTCAGCAACTCAACGAATGTACTCTTGATCACCCTTTGTCTACACCCCTAAAACCCTTATCGCACTGTAACTTTCGGCGGACAAACCCTTGCTCACCAAAACTAGTCGGTTGTTCACCGAAAGTGAATTCCCATCGCCAACATGCCATAGTGTTTGAGCCAATCCCTTCAGCGAGCCCGATCTAGTTTGCCAAAAAGGTTCGGCGACTCGCTGACTTGGATCGGCGATTCTATCTGCAATAGATTTTATGTGCTTATGTTGATTTTCTCCTAATCTCTCGCGATCTTTTGCAGATATGATACTTACAAATCTAACCATGATACCTAAGAAAACAACACATGGCATTAATATAAATGAAAGGGGATCAAATCTCCCACAGAAAAGAAGGCAAGAACTCCCACCGGGAGACAAAGGCTAAAATAAGAAGCACATAGCTAGGAAAGGAATACCTGAAGAGAATAGGGTTGAGTTGTCTGAACCTGAAGACGAGCATCCTTTTCTTAATCGAAGGAATGAGCTCTGAACTAGATCTCAATCCGCATCTACCCGAGTTCCGTTGGAAGCCACTCCTCTGGAAACAGACTCCGTACCAGCTCAAGCACCTTCAGTGACCCCTGCACTCCCTATTGCTCCTCCCTCTAGATTGCTGAACAGATTGAAACGTGTTAGGGTATGAACCATTCTAGTGGGGAAGCTATTATCTATGGAGGGCCTGGAAGGAAATATCCTAATATGAGGACACCCTCCGCTACCATGAGTTTGAGCAGTTCACAAGGCCCCAAGGCCCTTACATTCCTTCCTGGGTCAGGGAATTTTACACATCTTATGAGGAGTTGGTGCCCAAGATCAAGAAGAAGGGAAGTGAGTTTAGACTAGTGAAGTTGGTCATGGTCAGAGGCAAGGAAGTGGAGTGCGGCAGTGAATATATTAACACTGTTTTGAATAGACCGCTGCACTCTGCACTTCCTTACGAGGGGTTTCCCATTACTCATTCCCTGGATGAAATGAAGGGTTGGTTGTCTCCTTTGATTTCTAACACCACCCCGAAGTGGATGGATGCAGGGGCCCCTAGTGAGAAGAGGGACTTGAGCATTGTTGTTAGGTTCTAGTTTGGCTTTATCAGCAGCACCATAATGCCATCCCAGAACGAGTCCATTTTGTGCCATCCGAAAGCAGCTTGCCTTGGCTCTATCATGTATAGGAGACGCATCGATTTGGGACTGCTGATTTCATAGGAGATGACCATGAGAGCCAAACAGAAGCAGACTTATCTGCCATTCTCAGTCCTGATCAATGAGTTGTGCCAGCGTGCTGGAGTACCCCGCGATAGTACTAGGCATATTGAGGTCACCGCTTCTTCCTCTACTAACATTCGGCGTATTGAGGCCGAGTTCATACGAGAGGAGGTTGACATGGGGAGTTCAGTTTCGTTAGATATTTTCCCGGAGGCTGATGTTGACTCGTTACCTTCAGAAGCATCTTCGCCTACTCCAGCTTCTAGGACTTTAGCTACACCCGCTCCTTCCTCATCTTCACATGTCCCAGGTGCTTCTTCCTCCTCCTCCCAGCCTGTTAGGATTACTCAGGCCATGATCTTGAAAATGGGGAATCTGGCCTATTCAGCTGATATGAGGGTGACTCGACTGGAGAGATCCATCCCTGGGATGATTGATAGTGCTATGTTGGCTGCATTGACCCCCTCTTAGAATTTCTGTTGATGATCTGGCTACTAGAGTCACTGCTTGTGAGAGCAGACAAGGGAAGACATTTGAGGTTTCGGCTTTGAAAGCCGAAGTTGTAGATTTGAGGAAGGACGTAGACTATTTGAAGTCTACCAACTTCACCTCATTGATTCAGGGTGCAGATGACGAGGATGCTCCTGAGATCTCGGGGATTCCTTCGTCTAACAACGGAGTAGTACAAATGGATGGCACAAATTCTGAGTAGTCGGATGCAGATACAAACGAAGAGTAGATAGCGGTATATGATGGTTAGATAAGAGAGAGCATATAGGAGAGCGTATTTAAAAATTTGCCAGATCTTGTGGAGACAGTTGTGCAGCCTGTGATCCAGATCGGCTTCCAGTGGATCTGGCACTGCTATTCATCCGGAGGTTACTCCGGGAACTGATGCCCATATTCAGAGTACCACATCAAGCAAAGAGGCCTAGACAGATTGAGAGACCGCATAGACATAATCCTTTCTTTACCTTCTTCTCTTTCTTACTTACTTTTACTTTTGGATACTTTTATTCACATTTGAGGACAAATGATTTTTTTTGTGGTGGGGTGAGGTCACTTTTATGCATATTTGTTTTGTTTATATATTTGGGTTGAAATTTGTAATTGTGTTATTACTGCATTTTTGTTGATGTTTGAGCTTGTGGCTTCATATTTTATATTGCAAAATGATTATGACCCTACCGAAATTTTTTTCCTCCACTTCTGTGTTGAATGTGGATGTTCTTTCGCAAATTTGAGTATCGATTCCTATCAATACCGATGACTTGAATAGTTTTCTTAATAGAACAAACATGAATGTGCGGCTACGACGAGGCCAAGTGAAGTTGCATAGAAAATATCTGAACTCTTTGCATCTCATTGTGACTAGCCAGTTATTAAATCAAGTCTCTTGCGATGAACATTGCACACTAGCTAAAGTGTAGAATCTTGTTTGACTTTAGTGTCGATGCCTAGTGTGATGAGATTACCTATGAATTATGCATGATAGATCGTAGAATTTACCCCGTTGGTCCAGTCGACTAAGTAAGGTTATCTCTTGATATGATCTTAGGCAACTTCAAACAGTTTGAGCCAATTTGACATATACCTCTTTTGTGGCCTACCTTGTGTGTGCATGAACCTGTCTTGAACACCCATTGAACCTTACCTTTCTTTGGAAGAAACTTGATGACAACATGCCTTTCTTGACCCATTACCCTTAATCCTCGTGAACTATGGTTGATTGAATAGCCAACTTAGGCCAAAAGGGTAAGTTGGGGGTGTGGTGAAAAGAAAAGGGAAACTCAAGATGTGCAAGGAAAGTCTCATTTAACCCATGGTGTTGAGAAAAATGGAACCCCTCCTTATGTATAAAAAAAAAAAGAAGAGGAAGAGACAAAAAGAAAAGTTGTGGAATAAAATTGAAAAGTAAAAAAAGAAATGGGGTTCCCAAACAATCCACGGGAAGTGAATAATAGGATGACTTATGAGCACTAAACAAAAAATTGGAAGAAGAGAAAAGGAAGTGTTGTGAGCACCACATTTCATGAGGATGAAAGTCACAGAGCCTAAATGACCATACCTCTGCACTCAGCCCCATTACAAGCCTCGAAAGACATTTTTGATCTTCAGTGAGCTCAAAAAATGTTAATTGGATAATACAGGCAAATCTATGGGTGAAATTATGCATTGTGTTCATCTTTGTGAGTGTGAGTGTTGTATTTGATTCCAAAGCTTTATATGATTAAACCTTGTGTGAATATGGAATATTTCTTTGTGTGAGGGCATTTTAGCACTTTTGTTGAGCTTGAACCTGCATTTTAAGCAAGCATTGCGAGCATTAGATTTTTTTTATAATGGTGAGTCACAAGTTGAATCTTTGAGTGCACATTTGATCCTTGTAGTGTGCATTTATGATTAATTCTTGTCTAGCACTATTTAAGACGCCCTTTTTGAATAGTCAAACTGGAGTTTTCTTCAGGAAAAGCAAAAGTTTGGTCTTGATAAGTGCATGATTTGGACTCATTTAGGGCATGTTTTTTTTTTTTTATAGAATTAGTGTCCTCAAATGCATATTTTGTCTCAATAAATGATGTAAATTTTTGAGTTTCAGGCATTTGGAGTTTGAAGCAAAGTATGGACACTATTTGTGAAAAAGGAACAAGGCAACAAAAAGAACCAAGCAAAGGGAGCCTAAGGATCGCCAAATTTATTGGGCGAGTCGCCGAATGGCTTAGATCTTGCCCAATGTTCAGTGTGCCAATCCCTGAAGCACAAAAGCAACTAGGCGTTAAAAAATAACTAATCAGCATGTCGTAGAACATTTTTGCGATGTAGTACCATATCGCCCTATGATTCAGAACGTCAAGATACTGAAAGAAAATGCCAAAAGGCGATGTGTCAGATCAAACGGCGGATCGCCGAGTGGATAGTGATACAATTCAACAATCTAAATCAATTTAGGCATTATCCATCAGCATTCATTCATGATCAACAAACCCACTTCATAAAGGCACAATTTAGGAATTAAGAGAATTCATGGGCTCATAGAATATTTTCATCATAAATCATCAATTAAATACTAATACAATCATAATTTGTTATTAGAAACCATTTGAAAATGTTTGATGAAAAAACCCATGAGATTGATTAAAACCATATTTTTTTATAACTTGAAATCACATTTGAATTGGCTCCTTGAATGAAAAGTTAAACAAGGATGAAGCCTAACATACCTCTCTATTGAATCCCCACGAAAATTGAGGATAAAACACCTTGAATACACAAACCCTAGCTTCAATGGCTCCCTTCTTCTTCCTTGAGTTTAGAGAGACAAATCTTTGAGAGTAGATGGGTCTTCTTTTAATTCTATTTAGAGTGACTTAATTGAAAGGATTTAAGTCTGAAAGGGTTATATAATTGCAAGGAAAGGAATAGAATAATGAGGACTCAACTTCTGAAAAGAACTAAAGACCCACAAAGTTAAAATTTAAAAATTTACACCTTGCCCGTCTAAGATCGCCCTTTGGACCCTTAGGCTCGCCAAGGGCACTAGGCGACTTGCCAAGTGGAGCTTGGACATGGAGCTTCATGGTTGGGCTTGGTTGTTGCTCACTGGAAAAAGGAGAAAACAAAGGAAAAAGATGGAGGTTGCTTTCAGTGGTGGTTTGGCAAGGTTTCGTTGAAAAATATAGAGAAGAGGGAGATAGGGATTGGGTTGCTGTTGTTTCTGAATTTATTTTGAGTGACTTATGGGTTATTGTTGGTGGGTGGTTTCTGCATGTCTTCGTCGGAAAAAAAAATAAGGAAAGGGTGGGTCTGGATGATTTCAAGTTGTGTTTGTGGAGCTTGAAGCTCCTATGATGGTTTGGAGGTTTTGTGTGGTTGTTTTCGGTTGTTGTTGCTCCGTCGGAGTTCCTTGACTGTTCGGAAATGAAGGTTGGGCGGCTGGTTGGTATGGGTTGTGCTGCTGATGGAGTGTTGCTTTTCGGTGGGGTTTTGAGGTGGTGTTCTGGTGGAGAAGAGGAGAGTAACATGTGGTTTTGGTTGCTATTTTGATCTGGGTGGTGGCGGCAGCTATAGGAAGATAAATTAGGGTTGTTTAAACTTTTGTGAATTCTTCCTTCCAATCTTAAAAAAAATATTCACCACCCTTTAACTTAATGACTAAGAAATAGGTTAAATAGAAAATTAAAAACCCACTTATATTACAATACCATTATCTAAAAATCATGGGCCGAAACCACTAGTTAATAAAATATTTGTATATGAAATTTTATCCATATTTGATTGAATTTCTAGATTGTGCACTAATAACATGTAAAAAACTGCAATTTAACAAAAATAATTATTTAACCAAACTGAACAAATATTTGAACGTAGTCAACCGGTTGTGACAAAAAATAATGTAATTAAAATTTACTCATAAAAAATCCTGAAATTTTGACAAATAAGGATAGATATCGATAAACTTATTTTAAAAAAATAAATATTTTGAACTATTGAATAAATAAAACCTAATAGTTACGAATTTTGAAATATTAGGCCAAAATTGGGTGTCAACACTGCTCCATAGTTATCAAAAGTTTTATGAATCCCTTGCAAATATCATTTACTTGAATGAAAGGCATTAAAAAATTCTTGTTTAGTTACTGGTGCAAAGGAATCATGTAGACGTATGATGTTACTTGATTCTATTTTTACTAATTTCAACCAATTCCTCGCAGGTTAGTAGAGCAGTGTTGGGCTAATTAGGTGAACAATAGACCTTCAATTTTAGAGACACTCAAAAAAATTAAATTGACAAATAGTCATTGGAACATCATATCTTTACTTAATGATAAAAATACAAGACCTTAGAAGACATTATAATGATGTATTTTGTGTACATTAACTTAATCTGAATGCCCTATTCGATATTACAGACATATTTTATATCTACCTATGTGATGCAGAATTTGTTTTTGTCAATTTTCTATTGTTGCTTCACAAATATGGTTTTCAATATTATTTTATTTTGTATTGTTCCTAGAGGGTTTCCAAATGTTTCATCTTCCACAACTCAAAGTATTCTTCCTTGAAATAATCCCAGATTATTCTTGCTGATTTTAGAGGCATAATACGAGTGAAAATTGTTGAAGAGACATGACACGCCTTTGTCTGATACATTGTAGTTGTTTGGTCTTTATGAATCCTAATTATTTGAGTCATGTGAGGTATTCAGGTAGTGAAATTTCTTAATAATCTTACTCGATTACCTCCCAAAGATACCAAGGTGAAACTAATATAGGGAAAGATTTGTGGATATCCGATTAGATTCTTATCATAGGGTCACTTTATTGTATAAAAAATTACAGAGACAAGTCTAAGCTCCTCGCCGAGTTGGAAGAGTTAGGAGAGGCAAATCGACAACGTGAAGATCAAAACTTTTCGTTGCTGACAGAAGTCAATTTCAAAATTTTTTCTTTTCTTTTTCCTATATTTTAGCATCATTAAATTTTAGTGTATTATTTGCATTAAATAATTGTTTTAGATTACTATCCAAATTCTAAGATTAATATTCACCTGTGTAACTTCTCCGGCACCATCCCTTATTTAATCGTTTCTTCAATGGTTAGAAGAGGATCTTAAATTCCAAGATAAGAATATTAATGTCTCAGATTTTTTAAAACTACATTTTTTCATATCTGGAGAAGTTACCGTGATTGACAATTCAAAAATATTTAAATATGAGTGTATCATTTAAAGCTTATCATATTTTAATATAATTCTTTTACCAAATATTAAAAGTGGGAAAATCCAAAGTGCAAAGTTGAATTACATTTTACCCCTATGTTATAAAATATCTAATTAATTAAATATTATTATTATTATAATTATGAAATTTATATGACTTAATGTCAGCATACTATTTAATGGGAGGAGCTTTTAATTTTCTAGTTGAAAATAATGTTTTTCACAGCTTAAGGCATTTCACCTCTAAAATAAATTACTTTGAATTTTCTTCAGTTACCTAAAAACATTTACAATGAATTATCTTAGCTAATCCATCCAATTCTGCTGAATGATCAACTTATATAAATGGATTTATAAATTAACAATATGTACAACTCTCCCCATTAGAAGATGTAGAGTAGGGTTGTTCAAAACCGAACTGAAACCGATAATTTAGTTATTGGATCAATGGTTCGGGCTTATTGTTTAACAGTTCGGGTCTCGGTTTACTATAAGCTTCTTATCGGCTTATCGATTCAAGTCTATGTTTGGCTATATTTTTAATCAGGTTACTCGATAACCCGATAAGAAGTTTAATTAATTATATTTATATCACTTAAGGCCTTAGGAACTTTTTGCCTTCAGGGTTTAACCTTCAGACTCTTTACACTAACTTTATAGTTGACACTCAAAATTCACAATAATATTCCAAAGGTGCGACATCACTCATTGTTTCACCGTCACTGCTCGCACGCTAGTGAGTTTTATTGAATATCAATCTCTAAGTTTATAAATTGAGGTTCAAATAGTTATTTCCCTTACTTTAAGTCTTTGTTTTTAAAGTGAGTGAGACACTGAGATATTCCTACAATAATTTAATACTACAATCTCAATGAGAAAGTTTTTATTAGTAATGGTCTCATGATAATTAATGGTTTTCCTTAGTAGTGTTGTAATGGTTTGTCTTTATAGTTCATATCGAAATTGGTCTGGTTATTATGAGGAATCCTTTTGAATTTGCCAGTTTACGCAATATTGACATCTCTTTCAAGGTTAATTGGAAGTTTTGTTAAGTGTTTTATGTAGGAATGGACTAATAGGTAAAAGTTCAACCTGCTACTGCATATTATCAATTCATGATTAGTCCATTAGTAATTCTCAATGGAAATTGTGTGAACTATTAATGGTTCTTAACTCGATAACTGATATATCGTGAGTTTATAGTATTTTTAATACATTTCACTTAAGATTTGTGTGTCTATACGGCCATTTTGTATTTGAACTAATTTTTATTGTGTTATATTTGCAAGAATTAGGCTTGGACGAGGTCGAGATTGATGACAACTGAAATTCTACAGAAGGAGCCACCCACGGAAGGTGACCTACGGACCGTAGGTCCAATAACGGTTCATTGTGGGTAGGCATGGAATGATCATCAGGGAAGTAGGATTAAGTGTGGGACTCTAGAGGCGAGTGACGGAGCATAGGTCGACCCACGTGTTGTCCTGCACATTCATCAATGATCATTGGGAGGTGAAGTTCCAGTACCTGATGAAAAGTTCTACGTGTGGAGCCACAGAAGGGGACGCAAAAATCGTATGTCAACCTACAGTCCATACTGCACACCTATCATTTGTATCTGAAAGTTGAAGGTTCCAACCTCTGTGGAAAAGTTCTAATTATCAATCTACGGACCGTAGGTCAATCCACGGTTCGTAGGTCAGTCTTGTCGATCAAAGCCACGTCCAACAATTTTATTTCCTTATTTCGTTTCCTTTTTGTTTAGGACATATTTTATATTTTTCTGTAAATAGGGTATGTTAACCTCATTTTTGGAGGGTGACACCATTTTATACATTTAGTTCTTGATATTTTCTTGGGAATTAATTTGAAAATATTGACAATTTGATTTTCTAATTTCGGTTTATAAGATTTTTGCTTTGAATTTCAATTGGAGATTACGGGTTTCTTCTACTCAATACGTAAGTTTATGAATTCTTCTTCTAACAATATGAATTGTGTTCTTTCAAGCATGTGTAGCTAAATCCACAACTATGGTTGTGGGAACCATGAGCAATTAACAACGTATGAATGATAACTATTTAATTCTTGTCTAGTGTTGATGCATGTATTGGAAATTCTTTCATTTAAATGTCTTTTTCACGGTGGCCAACGTTAGAACTCGCCTTGTTTCTACTTGCCCGACCAAGGAGGTAGATAAGAAAAGAATTATCAACATAGATTTAGTGTGATACTATATAATAGTCTCATGTCAGTTGGTGCGAGGGTAGAAACTAAGCCATACATTGATGTGATGTCTAATCTTATGTAAAGGTAAGGGTTAGTAAATTATACACACGTAGCCGGACCATGGTGCAGAGTGAAATTCCCTATTTGGCGGACCAAGTACTTAGGGATACATATCTTACCACTTTCCATGTGATACACTAGGAAAGGATTACTATTATTAGATTACCGTGTTAAAAACTTATGGGGAACACATATACCCTAGTTTATTTCTCCCATTGTTAACAACAAACTTCGAATCTTGCTCACTTGTTACTTAAACAATCATCTGTTATTTGTTTCACAAATCCTCCCCCCTCCACTTTACTTACTTGTCTCGGAGATAACTTGACTAAACTGATATAACAATGAGTTAAGTTTATGTGTAAACCATATTCATCGTGGGATCTTCCCCAACCTACAACTTGGGTTCTTTACTTGATAACGATCGCTTATACTTCTTTAGGGAGGTGTAATTTGAGCGTATTAAACTTTGGCGCCGCTGCTTTTAGATTAAGTTTAACTACATTATTGAACTTTAGTCAATTGTTTCCTAATTTTACGTTTTCTTTGTTTATGGTTTTCTTTAGGTTTCCACTCTAGTGTATGCCAAGTACATAGAGTCAAGGAAAACCATTGACCCCATACGATCCAGAGTTGAGGATAACTTTGAGAAAGATGAATAACCAAGGGGTCCGTAATAATCCAGCCATAGAGGTGCCTGAGGAACAAGTGAATAAAGAGAATGTTCAAGTTCAACGTGATAATTTACTTGGAGATGCATTGAGGGTGTAGAACCCACCTGAACCAAGATTGTGTGATAATTACAGGGTCGAATTCATCACTGTTGAATTTGAAGGATCCATCATTCTCCCTACTCTACATCAAGGGAATACATTTGTGGTGACTAGCAGTTTGATGTAGATGCTTACAGTGAGGGATTTATTTTCTGGTATGGCTTCGGAAGATCCGTTTGGGTACATGGTGAAGTTGAGGAGTGTTTGTAAGAGTTGTGTGGGGCGACAAGAGTTGGATATGAACGGCATAGGGATGAGAGTCATCCCTCTATCATTGAGCGTTCATGCTGCTATATGGTTTTCTAATCTTCCGTACAACTCAATTCATACATGGGACCAATTGCACAAGGTGTTCATGGCCAAGTACTTTCCGTTGACAAATAAGTTGAACCACAAAGATAAACTCAACAACTTCGTAGCACTACCTGGAGAGTCTGTGAGTAGTTCATGGACAGGTTCACTGCATTCATAAGAAGTGTTCTGAACCATTGCATTGATGATGAGTCACTAAAGAAGTATTTTTGTAGAGGTCAAGAAAACAATGGTAAGGCCGGGCTTGATACTACCATTGGAGGATCATACGGTGAGTGCACTTTTGAGGAGATTGCTGAGAAACTTGAGAAGATTTCCCAAAACAATGAAGCATGGACCACTCGAAAGTAAGACACTGGAAGAAGCACTTTTGTGATGAGATGATAGAACTTAGGTTGGTATTGAAGCATTTAAGCGGATGTCTAGAAAGGGAAAATGCGGTGAATTATTTGACTAGGACTTTACCACCACCGGTTGAGGAATGTTATTATGAAAAAGAATCTTCTGTGGTAAATGATTGGACGGGGGGTTTCTGAGCCTACCCCCAAGGTTCCAACTCGGTTAATTAGTGCCAAGGGAAAGAAAATCAAGGTCGAAACTATGGCAACAACAACCGAGAAGGTAAGTATGTCCGAGATAGGAACTACAATCACGACAACAACTACAACAGGAACAACTATGGCAACATTAATGATAGGGTTGGTCCTTATATTCCTCTTGCAAATCGGGAATCTGGTAATAGAAAAGTTGGGAAGTAGTATGTCAAGTATTGAGGATATTATGCAGAAGATGATGAAAAGGTTCGATTCGACTGATGAGAATGTGAAGGAGATACAGAATGGCTTGTCTAGAATTGTTCAAAAAGTTGATGTCCATGCTATGTCAATTAAGCATATTGAGCAGTAAATGAATCAGTTGTCCACTACAGTAAACTCAAGTCAGCCTGGTACACTTCCTAGCAACACCCTCCAGAATCCGAAAAATGATAGGCACTGTATGGAAGTCACTACTCGAGGGGGTAAACAGACCATTGATCCACCTATGCCATCTAAGGTTGAAATTGTTGTTGAAAAAGATGATGAGGAGATTGAGGTTACTAGGGAGTCCAAGAATACTACAGAGAAGGAAGCGGAGATAACCCAAAAAGTTGACCCCATGCCTAGACCCCCACCTCCATTCCCATAGAGGTTGGTTAAAAAGAATGAAGGGAAATACTGTCGGTTTATTACTATGTTTAAACAACTTTCCATCAATGTTCCGTTAATAGATGCTTTGGAGCCAATGTCTCGGTATGCGAAGTTTATAAAAGATTTGGTGACTAAGAAAAGGGCCATCAATTTTGAAGATGACGATAGGTTGCAACATTGTAGTGCTATTGTTACTAGGCCACTAGTGCAGAAGAAAGAGGATCCTGGTGCTTTCACTATTCCTTGTACCATCAAGTTGTTGCATTTTGCGAAGGCGTTATGCGATTTGGGTGCGAGCATTAATCTGGTGTCATTGTCTATTTACAAGAAGTAAGTTTTAGGAGCTCCCAAACCAACTGCGATGCAATTACTCATGGATGATAGAATTGTGAAGAAGCCCATTGGTGTTCTCGAGGATGTACTTGTGAAAGTGGAGGCATCTATTTTTCCAGCAGATTTTGTGATACTTGACTATGAGGTTGATTTTGAGGTTCCCAGCATCCTAGGAAAGACCATTCATTGCTACTAGGCACGCCTTGGTTGATATGGAATAATGGCAGATGAAGTTTTGATTGAACAAGGAAGAGGTAACTTTTAATACTTGTTGGTCCATGAAGCAGGAAAGAGATCTCAAGTCAGTGTCAGTGGTGAATCATATTGTGGAGGGAGGTTCTGATGTGTCTATCGAAGAGAGGTTGGGTGTTGATGCACTTGCAGTGGTAATGATGAATCTTTAGGGTGATGGTATTGAACACTATGATGAATTGGTCGCCTCACTTGATAGGTTCGAATTCCGCTCCAGACCAAAGAAATTTGTGTTAGATAAAAAGAATCGCGACTCTCCACCCACAAATAGTCTGTTAAAGAGGCTCCAAAATTGGAGCTTAAAGCTCTGCCAATGTCACGACCCAGGGGTACCCCTAGACGTAACATGGTGTACTAGACCCCGAAGGGGTCTAATACAAGTCCTTAGTGTCATCATAACATACGATCATAGAAACGTAGGGGAAATTTAAAACTTTTTTTAAAACTTAATATCGGAAACATTTCATAAAAGCGGAAGTCTTTACTAAGTCTATATCTCAAAACCCTTTATGAATAACATGAATAAAAGTCTTGGGACGCATCCCATAATAAGTCTAAAACATAGGAAATGACATAAAAGGAACATAGTGGATTTGTCCTCAAAGCTATCACCAATTCTTGAAGTCTTCAAACGCCTAAGCAACCTAGCCACCAAAGCAACTCAAACCCAACACCCTACATTTGGTTAGAATTTAGGAAATATACATTAGTACAAAATGTACCAACTATGAAAGCTAACATACCAACATAAAACATCTCAAAATGGTTAGTCAACATAGGCAAAAGCATAAGAGATAATAACATAGTCATAACATAAACTCCAACATAAGAATCATACCATAACAATTCAATATAAGACATTCATAATTTCATACTTCAACCATTAGTCATTCATATTCAACAGAACTACTTCACAAGCCACCTCCAAGCATACTTGTGCAAGGCAAAGATAGCATCCCATAATACTATCAAAGCTAAGTACCTCTCTTTGGTCATTCTTGGTCATAGTCCACCTTCATAGTCAAGACCTAGGTTTTCATGTCATAAGAGCACTACACTCCTAAGTAACCTCAAGGCACACTTGTGCAATGCATGTGGGGCATCCCATAATACCACACACACTAAGCATATCTTGAAGTCACCCTATTCATAATTACCATCTCTAGGTGTCAATATAGACCTAGTTCGCATTGACAAGGAACTATCAACTTAAGTCAATCAAATCATGGAAGGCAACTACAGCAACAATCCAAGCTAGGCATACATTACAAAAGAGGACAATTCATAAGTAGCTTCAAGTCTTACTTGTGACATGTATGAGTGGCATCTTATACTACCACTCACACTAAGTACTCATTTAGACTAGCTTACTGAATGCTTACTATCTATTATTCTAAACTATCAAAGAATAGCAGATACTAGGCTAGACCTAGCTACCATGGAAAACACCTTACCATGCAATCCAAGCGATCCGAGGAAGGATACAAGTATACCAACCTAGCCACCATGCAACATTCAATAGGATCCAAGCTACCCTTAGGGGGGGTATGAATCCTCAACCCTGTGATATCTTTAGGAGAGTATGATGTCACAATCCTAAGCAACCATGAAATGGTCTTGGCCTAACCAAGTCCAGCTACCATGAAGTACATTCTAACAATGCTAGTTCAAGCTACCATTGGAGAGTATAGATCCTCAATCCTAGGCTACCATTCCTATACTAATGCAAGATACCATGAAAATCACCCTACCAATGCTAATTCAAGCTAACCTTAGGAGAGCTTAATTTCTCAATCCCAAGATACCATGAAATCTATCATCCCAAACTACCAAGAGATCTACCATCCCAAGCTACATAATTCAACTATACATGAAGAAATCATAAGGCTCAACTTCAAGCTATTCTATTATAACAAGCATGATTCATTTTAGGTAATTAGCCTTTCAATCTAGAATAATTTTGTGTGAGAATACCTTTCACATTCTACATACGTGCAATCTATCTCCTCATACTAAACTTACTCTATAAGCCCTAGTGGTCAACATTATGACTTCAAGCCCTACATTCAAGCTTCACTCTACAACCATTATAGTAGTCTAGGAGACAAGCGATATTTAATCACAACCCTTAAAGCATAGACAATTCTAAGCATAATTCATCATAGAGTCCCAATTCTAATCATACAATTCATATTCTATCATACATGCATAAGTCTAGTTCAATTCATGATTTCATATTCCCATTCTTAGATAGGTTCTATTCATAGTGATAAATCTAGAAAATCTATCAAGAACCATCTATTTCTCATCAAAAGATCTAAACCCACATACTTTAAAAATTAGGGTTAGACAAGGAATTCACATAAATTCTTCGTAATATCATGAATCAATACTAAATTAATCATATATGAGTAGTATCTAACATTTTGGAATCATACCCACCTAAAACCCATACATTGGAAGTAACCCTAGCTTAGATTGGGGTTCTTTCTTCACAAAATCTTGGGGGTTTCTAGGGGACTCTATGGGTGGAAGAACCCGTAGATTAAAATCTAAACTACCTTTAATCAAAGCCCTAATGAAAACTCTCAACAATGGAATTCGTTCTTGACCCAAGCTTCAAGCCCTATCTCCTTCTTTAATGGAGGCTCTTCTTAGAGAGAGAAATATTATGTGGAGAGGATGTAGATGGATTTTATTTTGATTCTAGATTGAATGACTTAAAATGAGGTAAACTTAGGTCTAATAAGCTTATACAGTTGCTAGGAAATGAATAGAATAATGTAGGGTCAACTTTGGTAAAGTCTAAGGACCCTAAACGTTTTTAACTTAAAAATTACTAGGCTTCACGTCTTGCATCGCCCTTTGCACCCCCATGGCTTGCCAAGGGAACTAGGCGAGTTGCTAAGTGGACCCTTCGCTCGCCCAAATTTCCAGCAAGCTCAATAATAGGGCAGTTTCACTAGGCGATCTAGGGGGCCAATGGGCGGTCCGCCAAGTAGGTTGGCGAGCTATGACTTAGCTCGCCCTTTGTTCCAGAACCAATGGTAAAGGAACAGCCCATTAGGTGACCTTAGGTTCCCTTTGGCGCATCGCCAAATGAGTTTGCTGATCAAGCTTCCCAATCGCCAACTAGTCACCTAGGAGAATAAGTTCTCTTTCACTCTACCTTGTTAGCTTAGGCCCTTGCAACCCTATACCATTCCATAGATAGTCTTCTAAACTATGGGGTCTTAACACGAATCTTGACGTTGAACTACTAAGCCCCTCATTCAAAGTACGGAAAGTCTCATCTACAACTCTATTTCACATACATCAAACCTTATATTAGAACCCTAGCTTGAGGCTCTAGTTTGGTCTACTAGTTTCTGGGGTGTTACCATATCTCCCCCTTTGGAACATTCATCCTCGAATGACCTTTCTAAACACTTTTAAAAAGAAGAGCATCGAAACTAGCAGCCCATCATGCATACACTGCATCTACATGCACACGACCAACCAAGGAAACTTCAATTCCAAGGTAATCATACCTAATGCAACTCAAGGAAGTAGGAACTTCATTTACAAACTCAAAATGTATGGACGAGACATACATACCTATTTCCAAGGAAGAACTAACATTTCCTAGCTACAACATGCTCAACATACCTTAGTGGAGCCTAGAAATGCAAATCAACTCAAAGATGCTACAACATGAGGAAACACAATACAATTAGATTAATTGTAACAAGGCCTACACATCTTCCTAAACATACATAGAACGATATTATGGCAAGACATAATCATATAAAGACCTTATGGAATAGGCACACTATCTCCCCCTTGGGAGAAAGTCCACACATGCTTTTCTAAACATCATTTCAAGCAAGGACAACATAAAGTGCAACATAACAAGTCATAAAAGACAAGAAATCTGAAAATTTTCTAAAACATAAAAGAAGAACATACCGGAAAGGACATGAGGAGATCACTCTTGATCATCCTTAGATTGGAGAGCATAAAATCTATTCCTCTTTGGAGGCTCATAATCCCCACCACTAGAGGAAACTAACTTTCCCTCTCTTATAGTAGCCTTTGCCTTTGGGCAATCCTTTTTCATGTGGCCACTCTCACCACATCCATAGCAACCATATCTACCGGCTAACCACTTACCCTCATGCCTCTTACCACACCTAGAACAAGTGGACCATATAGACTCACTACCTTTCCCTTGTGGCCTAGGGGTACACACCCTATCATCCTTATACTTAGGAGCATTAGAATAGCCTTGCCTAGAAAACTTTTGTCAATTCCTAGAATGACCATGTCCATCAGACCCATTATTATCCACCCTCGATCATTTTTTCTCCCTAGCCCTCTCCTTTTTGAGTTTAGACTCTTCTATTTATTGGGCAAACACCATGAAGCGTGAGATATCCATATCATCAATAAGCATTGCCATACGACATGGTTTTTCTACTAGATCGGACACCCCTGTCATAAACCTATTCATCAAATCCCTTAGACTTGCTACCAAAGATGGAGCATACTTAGAAAAGAGAATGAACTTCAAGGCATACTCATTGACAATCTTGTTGCCTTGCTTAAGATTTATAAACTCTTCCAACTTAGCCTCCTTGAACTCCTGATGAAAAGAACCTATCGAGAAATGCCAACTTAAAATTTTCCCACTCCATAGGCCCCGCCTCTACCAGCGTAGCAACTTTCCATTGCTCATACCTAATTTCGACAACATTGTTCAATTGGTAAGTAGCTAGTTCCGCTTTTTCTCTAGAAGTTACCCCCCATGATGGAAAGAGTCTTATAAACCTCATCTATGAACCCATTTGGATCCTTAGCCCTGAAGAAAAAAGTCAAGTCTATAAGAAAACGGAGCAGTCAGCAAATTGCCAAGCAGTTCCGTGAAGCATCACCATATCGCCCAATGATTCAGAACGCGAATATGCTGAAGGCAAAAGCAAAAAGGCAAGGTACTAGACCAAAGAGCAGATCGCCGAGTAGTTCGGCGATCCCAACTAACTCCGCCGAGTGGATCCTTCGCAGCACACTTTTTGACAGCTATAAATACCCGCCTAAATTTGTAGCTTAGTAACAAGCTATTTTAGAATTAAGTTTTAGAATAAATCATTTTTTGCAAGTTTTGGAGACATTGTTGTTGAGCCTTGAAGATTCAAAGGGTTTCAACTCCAAGGAATTGGAAGTGGGTCTCCAAGAATCTTGATCCTTGACGTGTTTAAAGACTTTATTTATCGTACCCATATGATGGTAACACCTTTTGGTATCGATTTTTATCTCTTTTCATGTCTAGCTAAAACCCCAATTCTTGGGGTGTATTTTGTGAACATGGGCTAGATTATATGTTGGGTCTTGCTTGTTGACGGTTTATTTGTTGTTTAAATGTGATTTCATTTACTAGATGTGTATGAACTTAATGGAATTGTAGTTGCAAGTACGATTTCATCTTAGTGTTTTCGGCTTCCTCGAGATAGAGGTCGTAAAACTAACCCTACTAATTGACAGCCGGTGGTATTGGGTCGACATGGGTTCAGCTCGAGAGATTGAACCCTAGTCCTTCACCAACACATTCCGCTCGAGAGTGTGAATGGGCTAAGGTGGAGGCTGTGCTTAAAGAGGCAACTTGATGTTCGAGAGAAACTAAATTGATTCGGTGTAGGTAGCTCGCGAGAGAATTTACCCCACTATAATCTAGCCTAGTCACAAATACTAAACAATTCACTATCAAAATCATGTACCCGATAATTTAGTCTATCCCGTATTGCTATCACATCCCAAGAATCCCATCTCCATATCTCATTTTCTTTTTTTTTGTTTTTTTATCATTACTTTAACACAAACCCCCATTTAGAATTGACGATTGCATCACCCCCTTTAAATTTGTTATGTTTTCATTCGATAAAGTTTTTAGCTACGAGTAACTTTAGCATTTTTGTGCTTAACCATTAATTTTTAGGAACCGCTCCCTTGGGACGCGACCCCAACCCATTCGGTTGGTATATATTACTATTGCACAATCGTAGACACTCGAATTGGAAGTTGTTTCTTGATTACAAAAACATCAGCCATCCCTCTACAAGGATGTACACGAATTTGTATAGAAATGTGTTTCGTGCCAAAATCAAGGTGGAGTGTCTAGAAGACACGAGTTACCCCTCAGCCCTATACTAGAAATTGAACTATTCAATGTTTGGGGAATAGATTTCATGGGCCCATTTGTGAGCTCATTTGGGAATAAATATATATCTTAGTAGCCGTGGATTACGTTTCCAAGTGGGTGGAAGCTGTTGCACTTCCAAAGAATGAAGAGAAAAGTGTGGTTCAATTTTTGAAACGCTACATCTTTGCTAGATTCAGTACCCCTAGAGCTATCATTAGTGATGGTGGATCCCATTTTTGTAATAAATGTTTTTCAGTTGCACTGAGCAAGTGTGGGGTAAAGAACGGTAGCTGCCCCATATCATCCCCAAACAGGTGGTCAAGTTGAAGTGTCCAACCTAGAGATCAAAAGCATCTTGGCCAAGACAGTAAATTGTAATAGAACTGACTGGTCTCGAAAGTTGGATGACGCATTGCGGGCATATCGTATAGCTTACAAAACACCAATAGGGATGTCACTGTATCAGCTAGTTTTTGGAAAGTCTTGCTATCTACCAGTCAAGTTAGAACACAAAGCGATATGGGTGTTGAAAGCTTTGAATTTGGACTGGCTAAGAACCTCTAAAGAGAGAATGGAGCAGATGAACGAGTTGGATGAATTCAGGTTGTGAGCTTACGAAAGTTCAGCTCTTTATAAAGAAAAGATGAAGAAGTGGCATGCTAAAATACTTAAGAGAGAGTTCAAGGTGGGAGATCTGCTACTACTCTACAACTCCCGTCTTAGACTTTTTCCCGGAAAGCTCATGTCCAAATGGTCAGGACCATTAGAGTAACACGGGTGTTCACCAATGATGCCATCGAAGTTAAAGATCAAGAAGGACATGCTTTTAAGGTGAATGGGCAACATTTGAAATCATACTTTGGTGCGTGCTAAGAAATCTCTCTGATTGAGGTGGTGTACTTGGAAGATTCTTGATGGCACACATCCACATCGTCCCATGACGTTAAATAAAGCGCTTCTTATGAGGCAAACCAAGTGTTAATGTTTTAAATAATGTGTGTTGATGTTGCAGGTGCATGATACTGAGCAAGGACGATACCGTCGGCAAATCACCGACACAGTTTGGCGAGCATGACCTATTTCAACTTGTGACTTGCGAAGACAAGGCTGATGTTCTGGATTATTCAGCGGGAAACATACGCCCCTCAGTGTATCGTCACTTTGATTAGGTGACTCGACTTTCCTCGCCTTTCTACTATATCACTTGCAGTGTCATTCAGTACCTTTTCGGCGGTGCTCCATGCACATTATGCGAATCGCCAAACTATTCGGCGACATTCTATGTCTCCACTAATTTTCTCTTCTTTCGAAAGTGGAATACACTGGAATTAAGGGTAAGCCTCTATTTTCTTCGGAGTGTCGCAAACATATTCAGTGAACGCGTGTCGCCAACACATTCAGTGAATTGTCCCCTTCCTCACCGACTGAGTGCATAATGAAGATTTCTTTCTATCTTGCCCTGCACATTTACATACTGGAATTAAAAAAATTTATTTCTAGTTCTCTTTTATTATTTTCGCTTTTATATTTGTTTATTTGAAGTAGTGTTCATTCATTGGTCACATTGAGGACAATGTTGAAGGCGTTCAGTGGGGGTGGCTCTTGGTAAATTTAATGCCCCTCTCGTGTGCCTCTCTCATTTGATGAATGTAGATGTTCTTTTGCAAATTTGAGTCTCGGTTTTAATCAATAACGATGAGTTGAATAGTGCTCATAATCGAATGAACATGAATGTGTGGCTACAATGAGGCCAAATGAAGTTGCATAAACAATATGTGAACTTTTTGCATCTCGTTGTGAGTAGCCAAGTATCAAATTGATTCTCTTGTGATGAATGTTGCACACTAGAAAAAGTGTGAGTCTTGTTTGACTTTGGTATCGATACCTTGTGTGATGAGCTTACTGTGATCCATGCATGATTACACCTAGAATTTACCCTGTTGGTTCGGTCGACTAAGTAAGGCCATGTCTTGATATGATCTTAGGCAACTTTGAAAAGTGTCAGCCAATTTGACATTATACCTCTTTTGTGGCCTACCTTGTGAGTGTGTGAACCTCTTTTGAAAACCCCTTGAGCCTTACCTTTTCTTGGAAGAAACTTGATGAAAACATAACCATTCTTAATCCATTACCCATAATCCTCATGATTTGTTGTTTAATTGAATAGACAACTTAGGCCAAAAGACTAAGTTGGGGGTGTGGTGAAAAGAAGGCAAATCAAGGAGTGCAAGAAAATTTCCTTCTATCCAATTGTTTAGAAAAATGGAACCCATCCATACAAAAAAAATGACATGAAAAAGTAGAAAAGAATGAAAAAGAAAAAGTTGTTGAATAAAGTTATAAAAATGCAAAAAGAAATGGGGTTTCCAACTTACCATGGAAAGTGAATAATGAGATGACTTTTGAGCACAAATGAGCTTGATGAAGAAAAGGAAAGGAAGTGTTGTCAGCACCACATTTCATGAGGATGAAAGTCACTGAGCCAAAATGACCATACCTTTGCACTCAGCACCATTAAAAGCCTTGAAAATACCTTTTTTTTAATCTTGAGTGAGCTGAAACAGTTGTCAATTGGAAAATATGGGCAAATCTAGAGGTGAAAGCATGCATTGTTTTCATCTTTGTGAGTGTGAGCGTTGCATTTGATTTCGAAAATTTAAACAATTGAACCGTTGTGTGTGAAAATGGAATAATTCTTTGTGTGAGGGCATTTGAACACTTTTGTTGAGCTTGAACTTGCATTTGAAGCAAGTATTGTGAGTTTGAGAATCTTTGATAATGGTGTGTCACAACTTGAGT
Organism: Solanum stenotomum; assembly: GCF_019186545.1. Lineage (NCBI taxonomy): Eukaryota > Viridiplantae > Streptophyta > Magnoliopsida > Solanales > Solanaceae > Solanum > Solanum stenotomum. The sequence continues at coordinate 43,215,431 of NC_064288.1, forward strand.
CTTCGGGTACACAATTGATCCTTACATCAGTAAGTTAAGTCTTGTTGTGTACATTCATGATTGAGGCTTGTTTAGCACTATTTGAGACATCCTTTTTGAACTGCTGAACTTGAATTTTACTTGAGGATAAGAAAATGTTTAAGTTGGGGGTGTTGATGAATTGGACTCATTTAAGGCTTTATTTTAATAGATTTAGTGTCCTCAAATGCATATTTTGTTTCAATAACTGATGTAAATCCTTGAATTTCAGGTAGTTGGACTTAGAGACAAAACATGGACACTATTGAGCAAAAAGGAACAAGGCAGTTGAAAGAACAACGAAAAGAAGACCTGATGATCGTCTAACTCTCTTGGAAAGTCGCCAAATGACCCTTAGTTCACCTAAATGTTCCAAAGTGCTAAACTGACAGAGCGAGGAAAATGAAGACGTGGTGATCGCCGATGTCACTCGGTGAGTCGCCAAATGGGCCACCAAACTGCAGAAATTAATAGAACGCTGGAGCTAAAATTGGGAAAAATGACGGCGAGTAGCAATTTCATTCAGCGTGTTGCCGATCCATTCAGTGCTATATTACCTAGTCGCCAAAACTGTTGATGCATAGTTAAACTAGTGTTGATGGGTGAGATAGAAAGAAAAAGGGGGATACGCGTAACTCATCGGGCCCGATTTGGTTCGCCTAAACCTAGAGTAGAAGGACCAAGAGGAAGTGAAAAATGAAGGTGAGATAATGAACAATCGGTGAGTCGCCGAATGGTCGGCAAAGTCCGACTTACTTCTCCAAGAGGTGTTACGCAGCTACACTTCAGATTTGTTTTAATAGATTTTTGAGGGCGAGAGAAGGTATCTAGAAAATGAGAAAAGAAAAAATTGAGAAATAGAACACTACCAAGGCTTGTTCTTAGTAATTTTAGCAAGATTTTGAGAGAAATTTTGTAAGAGTGGAGATTATTCGTTGATTTTTATTTATAATCCTCATTTGTAGCCAATTATGGGAAGAAAGATTAATTTTGATTTTCTTTAATTAGACATGATTAGCTAAAAACCCTTTATTTGGGGTTTTGATCATGAGGCCAATTGTTGGATTTACTTAGTGGGTATTCTTTAATTGTGAATAATGGTGTTAGTTTGTAGTGGGTCTAAGTTGTTGCCAGATTTTGTGGGTGAATTGCATGATTCCGTGTAATGATTCAGTGTTGTGCATTTTCTTGAAAAAGAGGTGTAGAGCCAAGGTGGTAATCTTGAGAAAGTGAAATAAGTGATCCATCCTTCGTATCCAGTTTGAGAGAGTGGATTTGATGAGGGCAAAAAGTTGGGCATCTTATGGTGTTGAAGTTCGACAGAATGCAACATAGACAAGGTAATTGTTTAAGAGAAAGTTATTTTATATATGGCTCGACCTACCTGCAACAAAATATCCCATTATGAACAATAACGTTTACCCATTTTGTTAAGGTTTGGCAGTTGGCTAATCAATTCCCCAAGTTTTAGTCTACTGTTTGATTATTGTGTTAAATTCTAAAATTGGAGTAATAGTTAAAGCTTGAAGTTTGGAAGTCAAATATTGATTTTGCGAGAATTGTTCGGTTGAAGAGGTTGACATTATACTTTTATTATTGAACTTTGAAGGAATTACTACTCACTGTGGGATCGACCCCAACTCACGTAGTTGGGTTATTATAATGACGAACGATCGTGAGCTCTTAGTACTGGATGAATATTTTTGATACGTAAATCAAACACCTTAAACAAATAGTCTGAGTCTAAAAGAGTGGGCTTACACAAGAAAGATCCATGGTAGCCCAAAAGAAGTGGCTCACCCTGAAATCCGATCACGCTCAATAGTCACCTAGCTGAGGTCTATCAATATAGCCACCTTAAGATGTCCTGTACTCCACAAAGAAAGAGCAAGTGCAGTATCAGTACACAACCACAATGTATTGGTAGGATCACACAGCTATCCCAATAAGTGAAACACATGCAAGTAACCACAACATTATAAAACAGACATATACCGAGCATATACAATAACAATTATCTTTTCAAGATCAATGTAGCATCCCACATTCTCAATAATACGCATTGGTTATCAATTTAGAGCAACATATGGTGTTCCAATATCAATTATCATTAGATATGAACGTAATCTTCACAAGTAGATACATAAGACAATTAAATGGTTCTCTTATGGAATCCACATTCAAACTGTTAGCACACCCAAAATATTAGCATACAGGAACGTGGTACCCAATCCAATGTTTATGCCAGAACGTGGCAACCGATCCCATATTTATGCCGGAACGTGGCAATCGATCCCACTTAGTGTGTTGGATCGTGACAACCGTCCACTGAACAAACCACAATCACAATGACAATGTATATTCTCACAATCATACAACAAGAGGTGATTCATGACATAAATTATTCAATTGTGCTTATTTACGATTAGGGTGATCAATAATGCAACATTCGCCAACATTAAAATCACAACCATCACCTACATCCCATGACACTAAAAAAATACTCGTTCATGCTAAGATTATTTTTTTGGAGTTCTACTCACCCGAATTCAATTATGTAAAGTCATATGAGTTCCTTAACGACTTATCTAACTACTCATTAATCAAAATCATATTTAGATCACTCGATTATTACCAGATTTCCCTACACCTTAATGACTCCGATTTCGTCTAAATCTGGACTAGGTGGGGAAATTTCAAGTTACTACGAAAAAGTTTTATGGCCCCAATTCTTTCCCCATTGGCTTTTCTATAACAACGGAATAAGTGTCATATAAATTCAACTTAACCCGCAAATATAGAGGAGATCAACTTCATTGCCAAAGGGTTTGACTTTTGGTTCATTGTTTTAATTATAATACACATGAGTAATAATTATAATGTCTCACTCTGTGAATCCTGTATGAAAATAAGTTAATACTATTTTTCACGACATGTATTGTTTCTCTGGTTTTTTTTTCATTCTTTTTTTCCAATAATTTTTACATACATTGTGCATGTTAAAAAACTAGTATAATAATTAAATATGAAATCATTAAGGTTTCTAAGAGGGCAAAGGTTTTCAAACAAAGATAAATAGCTTTGCCTTTTTGATTTTCTTGGACAGAATAGAAGAGCAAGATCATTCAATAGACGCTTTAGTTATTATATATTAGTGAGCTTATTCCCACTTCTCATGATTATAAATTATGGTGAAATACCAATAATTTTATTAAAGATGGAAAAGGTTTGAACCGAAATAAATTATGTATATATATACGGAAAAGGGTAAAAAATACCTTTAAACTATCTGAAATAGCTCATATTTACCCTTAAACTATATTCCGGCTCAAAATTACCCTTCCAGTCAAACTATTGGGTTAAAAGCGCCCTTCTTATTAACGGAAGTTGTTAAATGCCACATGGATGCCACAATGCACGCCAATAGGGTTCCACTGCCACATAGACTAAAAATAAAAGGGTAAAAAAATACCCTTAAACTATCCAAAATAACTCATATTTACCCTTAAACTATATTTTGGCTCAAAATTACCGTTTTCGTCAAATTATTGGGCCAAAAGTGCCCTTCATATTAACGGAGGTTGTTAAATGACATATGGATGCCGGTAGATGCCACATTGCAGGCCATTAGGGTTCCACTTCCACATAGACTAAATCCCTAAATCGTAATTACCCTTTGTCCCCCTCATTTCAATATTTTCGAGAAATGATTTCACCCATTCTCCCTTATTTGCGGCTAAGGTTTCACAATTTTCTTCGTTACTAGGTTTCAAAGTGGATATTCGTGGTTGTAGGTTAGTAAATCTTTTTTCTTATTTTATTATATTTACAACCACGAATATCCACTTTGAAACCCAGCTTCGAAGAAAGCTATNATTTCGCGGCTAAGGTTTCACAATTTTCTTCGTTACTGGGTTTCAAAGTGGATATTCGTGGTTGTAGGTTAGTAAATCTTTTTTCTTATTTTATTATATTTACAACCACGAATATCCACTTTGAAACCCAGCTTCGAAGAAAGCTATGAAACCCTCTAACTATCATGCTTTGAAATCGTAAACATAATAAAATAAGAAAAAAAATTACTAACCTACAACCACGAATATCCACTTTGAAACTCAGCCACGAAGAAAACTGTGAAAACCTAGCTGCGAAATGATGGAGAAGGGGTGAAATCGTTTCTGGAAAAAATAATGAAATGAGGAGGAAAAAGAGTAATTAGGATTTAGGGATTTAGTCTATGTGGTAGTGGAACCCTATTGGCATGCAATGTGGCATCCACATAACATTTAACCACTTCGTTAACAACAAGGGTACTTTTGACCCAATAGTTTGATCGAAAGGGTAGTTTTGAGCCGAAATATAGTTTAAGGGTAATTATGAGCTATTTTGGATAGTATAAGGGTATTTTTGACGTTTTTCCTTTTAGTCTATGTGGCAGTGGAACCCTATTGGCGTGCAATGTCGCATCCATGTGGCATTTAACAACTTTCGTTGATAAGAAGGGCACCTTTGACCCAATAGTTTGAAGGGAAGGGTAGTTTTGAGCCGAAATATAGTTTAAGGGTAAATATGAGTTATTTTGGATAGTTTAAGGGTATTTTTGAACCTTTTCCGATATATACATATATGTGTGTGTGTGGTGACATGGCGCCACTATAAGCACAAATTCCCTTTTTATTTATTTATTTCCAAAACTTGTCTTCCCTCTTATCAAAAAACAACACATTGAGTCGTCATTAATGGCTTCGAATTTTACATAACCCCACACTAAACAGCAAAACATAATAAATATACGTGATTCTACCATTATGGCTTTTATTTTTCTTCCCTTATTATTTACACAGAAAAATATATGAAATTTGATTGAAATGAAAACTGAAATTAAATTATATATAAGTTTTTTTCTTAAATGAAGATGTGTCTTTTAATTGAAGGAGTGTATCTTTTCATTCTTTGGTTGGTGTTATTTAAATGAAAAGGTGTGTCTTTTCATTCTTTAGTTCCTCTCATTTAAATGAAAAGGTCTGTCTTTCATTCTTTGGTTACTACCCGCTCTATTTAAATCCAACTACTGCTTATTCACAAATAACTTTTTACATAATACATTTCTTTACAACATCTCCAAAGAAATCGTTTAGAGTGCATGAGAGTTGGACTTGATAAATTGGAAGGTGGAATGACCTTAATATCTAGTTTAGTATAAGTGGATTTAAAATTGTCAAGGGCGGAGAAAATGTCAAACATTTGAAAGACCTATGAGATTTTCCTCTTCTTTCATACTTGGAATTAGTGTGTAAAAAATAAATGTTGACAACCCCTAATAAAAACGGCACGACTATTTGAATTGAAGAAGTATTGTAGTTGATAGAGAAAAAATTGAACAAATATGGACTAGTGCAATTTGATATTTTTGATTAACAGTCAACTACACTCATCCAGTACTAGGTGTAGACGATCGAGATCTAGTATAAAACCGAACAAGTGAGTTGGGGTCAAACCCACAGGTAGCGACACAAGTTTGAATTCAAGTATGCAATTTAATCGGTTGTAGGGCTGAAAATAATCGGAAGCACTTAAATAAATTAAGGGGATGACATGAATGTCAGATGCGGGAAATGATTGTCAATTAGCAACTAAAGCAATCATAAACAACAAAGATGAAAGAAGTAATTAAGAGATAGTCAAGGGCATGACCGACTAACTATCAATTTTGCTAGATGGGTGCTAGGTAATTACTAAAGGTTTCTAAATCATAGTGGGTAGGCAAGACCTTAAATGCAATAGTTTTCTCTCGAATAACTATTACGATTCAGGTGAGTTCTCTCGAACCTCAACAAGCTTCACACTATGAACAACCCAAAACCTCACTTTACCTACTCTGTCGAGCTAGATAAGTAACATTGAGATTATAATTCACTCTTTCAAGCTGAACCCACAACAACCCAATGATTACAAATGCTAATTTATAACCTTGGTTTTGCACCTCTCTCTGAAGCAAGATTAAAACACTATATAAAACTGAGATGAACATTTCAATTCATTAATTTAGCACCAACTATAAATTAAACCCACTTCAAAATAGCAATAAGATCAATAATTCGTAACACCCATCAACTAAATTAGACAATTAGTTGCATGGTCACACCCCCAAGTATGAAGGTTTTAGCTATTCATCACAAAAAAGTAAGAATTCAATACCTATTAGAGTTTCCATGGCTGGGTATTGATCTCAAAACCCTAAAAATGATTCAATATAGCTTTAATTACAAAACCCACTATGAAAACTACTTGAAAACATCAAAACTGAACAAGAACAATGTTTTTCAGTTCTGGTATGAGTTTTCCTATGTTAGAATGATTTATCCCTCTTCTAAAAATCAATTTATACTGATTGAAAGATTGGCCTTTTTGGGGAAAATTGGCGAGGAAAGTCGGGCTTTGGCGACTGCTTGGTGACTCGCCAATCGCCCATGTCCATCGCCTTCTTGTTTCGATTTTTCATCTAATATGCACCATAACCTTAGGCTGTCTATGTCGGGGTCGCCAATGGATTCTGCGATGCACTCTTTTCTTCGTTGGATCTCCCATTCGCTTGCACCTCCATTCTGTAAATTTCAGCGGTGTAACCACACTTCCCCGATCTAATCGGTGTGTCAGCGAAAGGGTTCATCTTTGCCTAATTTCTCTCATCCCCAGCGCTAGCCTACTGTAACTCTAGGGCAAACTAAAGAGCCACTCGGCAAACCACCGAGTGGTCTAGGCGATCACCAGGGTCACCTTTCTTCATTTCTTCAGCTTGTCTGCTCCTTTTCGCTTGATAGTGTCCTTGCCTTGCTCCTTAGTCTACATACTTGCAAATCAATGGTTTAACATAAGTTTATAGCATAAGTTAGGCATTTGAGGGCACTTAAACTATCAAAACAAAGCCTTAAATCAGTCCAAATCTGCGACTTATCAACACCCCAACTTAAACTTTTGATTGTCCTCAATTAAAACTCAAGATCAGCCGGTTCAACAAGGATGTGTACAAACAATGCTGCTTAAGACTCAACATGAATGCACAAAAATGGTTCAAATTGTGACTCACCATTATCAGGTGTACTCAAGTTCACAATGTTTCCTTCAAATGCAAGTTCCAGCTCAACAAAGGTATTCAAATGCCCTCATAACTTAGATGATTCCATAATCACCCAAAATTTCTCAACAATTTAAAGTTCCGGAATCACATACAACTCTCACACTTACAAAGATGAACACATGCATGTCTCCACCCATAGGCTTGCCCTTATTTTCCAATCAACATTCGTTTCAGCTCACTCAAGATGACAAAGTTCTTTTTAAGGCTTGTAATGGGGATGAGTGTAAAGGTATGGTCATTTAGGTTTAGTGGCTTCTACCTTCATGAAGTATGGCCAAAAACTAATTTTTCTCATTCTCTTTCACTTTCAAAGATGTTCATAATCCACCACATTATTCAACTTAACATGAATCATAGGATACCCCATTTTAAAACTATTTTCACAATCTTTATTTCACAAAGTTTTCTCCTTTTCAGTCTTTTTTTTTCATTCTTCTTTTTCGCTTCTTCTTTTTACATGAAGGGGTTCCATCTTTTTCCAAAACAATCCATCCAAGGGGGATTTTTCACACTTCTTGATTTTCCTTCTTTTTCACCACACCTCCAACTTGGGCTTCTGGCCTAAGTTGGCTATTCCAATGAACCAATACTTCATGAAGGTTATGGGGGATAAAGAGCTCAAAGTTGTTCAAGTTTCTTCCAAGAAAAGGATATACTCAAAAGGTGCCAAGAAAGGTTCACACTTCTCACAGGGTTGGCTACAAAGAGATATAATGTCAAATTGGCTTACTCTTCAAAAAATTCGCCTAGGATCATTTTAATTGCTTTCTTCACTCAATCAATCAGTTCAATGGGGAAAATCTAGGTGTCATCAAGCTCAATGTTCAAGGCAATCTCACCACAAAAGGCATTGATAAAATTATTAAACCAGACTCCTCACTTTCTAGCTAGCGTGCAATGTTCATCACAAGAGACTTAGTTGACAATCAACTAGTCACAACAAGATGCTCAAAGTTCACATACTGCCAAAGTAACTCAGCTTGCCTCATTGTAGTCGTACATTCATGTCATTCAATTAAGAGCACTATTAAAGTCATCAGTATTGATCCTAACCGATACTAAAAATCGCAAGGAAACAACCCTCATTCAGACGCGTCTAGAAGTGGTATTCCTAACAAGGTTCCACCCCACCAAAAACATCCAACATTGTCCTCAATGTAAAAGAAATAAAGGGATAAGGAATAAAGATATAAATGTTGTAGCACTAAATGAAAATGACATGGTTAGGAGGATTATTCACTGGGTTTCCATTCAGCGAGGTCATGTGGAAAGCGTCGAACGATTCGGTAAATCACATAACTGTATGAAGTTCATCGAAATATCCAGAATAATGGCTCTCCAATTGAGACCAAAAGGTGGTGCAGGTCGGGCTTGCCAAATAACATTGGCGTATCGCCTAATGTCCTCATTTCGTCGACAAAATTTCTAGAACACCAGCCTTTCAGGGTAGGTCAAAAGGCGATGAAAGTCGGGCTTGCCTAACCTGGTATTTGGCGCATCACTGAGTGAGCGTTCTACTGCACTGAATATTCCAGAACTGCAGCTCCCTCCCTAAGGGAAAGAAGGTGAGCCATGTCGTGGTCATTGTCCCATTCGGCGGTTCGTCGAAATGTCCATACCCTCACAACATCGCTCATACCTGCACAAAAAACACTCTTTATTCAAAAAGCAACTAAACCTTGGGTTGCCTCCTAAAAAACACCTTATTTAACATCTTGGAACAATGCTCTCAAGCATTTTCAAAATACACCACTTCAATAACTGAAATCTCATGACACTCGCCGAAATATAGCTTCAGATGCTGCACAATCACCTATAAAGTTGAACCCTCCTTACCTTAAACTTCAATAGCCCCATTCATTAACACTCGATTCACTTTAAATGGACCAGAGCACTCCAACTTGAGTTTCCTCTGGAAGAGTCTCAATCGAGAATTGTAAAGCAACACAAAGTTTCCAACTTGAAATTCTCTCCTTAGAATCTTAGAGTCACACCATTTCCTCATTTTCTCCTTGTAGAGAGCTGAACTTTCATATGCCCTCAAGCAAAATTCTTCCATCTCATTCAGCTGCTCTACTATCCCTTTCGAAGCATTCACCCAATTAAGATTTAGTGCCTTTAATGCCCATAGAGCTTTGCGTTCAAGTTCAATCGGTAGGTGACAAGATTTCCCAAAAACTAGCTGATATGGAGACATACCAATTGGTGTTTTGTAAGCAGTGTGATACGCTCAAAATGCATCATCTAGTTTTTTAGACCAATCTGTCCTTTTTGCATTCATAGGTTTAGCCAAGATACTCTTGATCTCTCGATTCGAAACCTGGACTTGGCAACTCATTTGCGGATGACATGGTGTTGCCACTTTATATTTAAATCGGTATTTACTCAATGAGGATAGAAACAGTCGGTTACAAAAATGCAAGACCCCTTCACTAATAATGGCACATGAGGTGCCAAATCTTGCAAAGATGTACGACTTCTAGAATTGAACAACAATCTTCCCTTCATTGTTGGGTAATTAGACAGCTTCCAACCATTTAGAAACATAATCCACATCCATTAAAATATACTTATTTCCAAACGAGCTCATAAATGGACCCACAAAATCTATTCCCCAGACATCAAACAACTCAACTTGTAGAATAAGATTAAGAGGTAATTCATTCCTCCTAGATGCTTCGCCTTCATTTTGGTATTTTATACATCTCTTGACAAATTCATGGGCATTTTATTAGAGGGATGTCCAATAGTAGCAACTTTGAAGGACTTTAGCGGCCGTTTGCACTTCGCTATGATGACCACCAACCGGCGAAGCATGACAAGCATTTAGAATTTCATTGACTTCCTCTTCCGGTACACAATATCACCAAATCATATGGTCTGCACATTCTCTGAATAGATATGGTTCATCCATGAAGTATCTCTTGACATCGAACAAAAACAGCTTTTCTTGATAAAAGTTTAGGTCTTCCAACATTAACCCACATGCTACATAGTTAGCAAAATTAGCATACCAAGGAGTTTGTGCAATAGTGGTTTCGAAACCTGCTCATCTAGGAATGAATTATTTATGTCTAACTCAAGCTCATGTCTCTCCTTACCCTTCAACCTAGATAGGTGATCTGCCATGTGATTTTCACAACCTCTTCTATCCTTGACTTCACAGTCGAATTCTTGCGATAAGAGCACCCATCTTATCAACCATGGGTTAGCATCTTTCTTTGCCATTAAGTACCGTAGAACTGTATGATTAGTGTGAATTACCACTTTGGTGCCTAGAAAGTATGCCCAGAATTTCTCAAATGCATATACCACTGCAAGTAATTGTTGCTTAGTAACTGTGTAGTTACATTGAGCACCATTCAACATTTTGTTGGTGTAGAAAATTGGTTGGAATAGTTTGTTGCGCTTTAGCCTAACACAACACCTATAGTCGTACCACTTGCATCACACATTACTTAAAAAGGTTCCGACCAATCAGGACTAATAATCACCGGGGTAGAGATCAACTTCTCTTTCAAACACTTAAAGGCTGCCATACATACGTCATCAAAGCTAAATTTCACCTCCTTCTCCAAAAGCTTGCACAATGGGTGTGCAATTTTTGATATGTTTTTGATGAATCTCCAGTATAAACTGGCATTCCCCAAGAAGCTGCGAATACATTTTTACTCAGATTGGTGGTGGTAGCTTTTCAATTACCTAAATCTTTTCTTTGTCGACCTCCAACCCTTTTTGTGATTCCTTATGACCCAAACCTATACCTTCCCTAACCATGAAGTGACATTTCTCCCAATTTAGGACTAAATTGGTTTCCACACATCTTTGAAGGCCCCGCCCAAGATGTGCCAAACAAGTATCAAAAGAGTCACCCACAATTGAGAAGTCATCCATGAAGACTTCCATTGAATCTTCCACCATATCAGTGAAAATAGGCAACATGCAATGTTGAAACATCTCCTGGTATTACACAATTCGAAAGGCATCCTTTTGGAAATGAAAGTTCCATAGGGATAAGTAAAATTGGTTTTATCTTGATCTTAGGGTGCAATATAGATTTTGTTATACATGGAGTAACCATCCAAGAAACAATACAATTTGCCCTCCAAAAGTTGATCAAGCATTTGATCCATAAAACGCATGTGAAAGTGATCTTTTTTAGTCCAAGAATTTTACTTTCGATAATCCATGCATACCCTCCATACTCTTCAAAAAATCAATTTATACTGATTCAAAAGTTTGCCTTTTTGGGGAAAATCGGCGACGAAAGTCATGCTTCGCTGACTGGTCGGCGACTCACCAATTTCCCCTTTCCATCACCTTCTTGTATCGAGTTTTTAGCTAATATGCATTGTACCTTTAGGCGGTCTATGTCGGGGTCACTAACGGATTCTGTGATTGTCATTTTGCTTGCACATCCATTAAAAGTTCTATAAATTTTAGTGCTCTAACCTTAGTTCGCCGATCCAATCGGCGAGTCGTCGAAAGGGTTCATCTTCGCCCAATTTCTCTCATCCCCAGGGCTGCCCTGTTGGAACTTTTGGTGAACTAAAGAGCCACTCGGCTAACCGTCGAGTGGTCTTGGCGATCACATGGGTCCATGCCTTTCTCCTTCATCTACATACCTGCAAATCAATGCTTTAACAAAGGTTAATAGCATAAATTAGGCATTTGAGGACACATAAACTAACAAAACAAATTCTTAAATGAGTCCAAATCTCGGACTCATCAATATTGCACAAATAAATTTGGAGATCTACCAAGTTAAGAAGCAACAAATAACATGGAAATTGGATGAAATGAGAGCATAAGTAAAAGTTTCATGATATAGATCGAGGGTTAAATAGGTTCTAGAAATATCAAACTAATAGAAAAATAATTATATCCTGTTGCTAGAAAAATAAAATTATACCCGTAAAAGAAGGACTTGAAAAAACTCGAGAAGGTAGAAATTTAAACGCTCGAATTTTTGCACGAGTCTAGCAATATTTAGAGTTAATTAATGAGAAAAAATATCACAACTAATGATGACCAGTTATGCCCATTTTCAAAAGAGTAAGAAGAAAATTTTCAAACAAAGTTATCGACAAAAGTATTGAAAGAGGCTCAAAGGAAGAAATTCAAAGATATTGATGAATTAAAGTTGCTAAAAATATAAAAGAAGATCATCTTAATTTGGGACACTAAGAATTTGCACGAGTTAAGTATAATAATGAGCCTAAATAATGCTCTAGAATCAATAGAATGTGTTAAATGCGAAAAAAATATTATTATATAAAATTAAATTGTATGAACATGACATAAGAATTTGCAAAGATGCAATAGGTAATCAAATAAAAAACGATAACAAAGAAAACAAAACAAAGATGTTGTTAGTAATAATCAGTTAAAACCGGATTGCAAATAACTTCATATAAGACATATAGCAAGTAAACAAGCAAATATTTGCAAAGCACATAACACAAGTATATCAAATAATGCGTCCTAAAATATAGGTGACCTCTTTATACCAAAGGTAGGCCTAACACGTATTAAATGTGCCAAAATATGTCATTCCATTTCTCTTTAATTAATTAAACGAATCTATTCCCAAAGTTAAATACAAAAATATACTTTAGCTTTATTACATGTAAAAGAAATAATAAAAACTAAAACTCTCCATGACATCTACGCATCTTCGTCTCATGCCATACTCATGGTTTAATATCCAGAGGCCAAAGTCTGGGATCTTCATAGCTATTTGCATCATAAAAGGGTTAGTAATACCCTCCCTCCTAAAGTTTATTTAATTTAGAACAAACGGTTTATATGTAGGCACAACTAATTTTCAAATAATGCACACATAAATGATAAGAGTCCCTCAGGGTAATGAATTCACTTGGACATTTGGATAAAGTTTACTAATGAATTAAATATACCAAGGATATTAAACCTCTAAAGTTTGCATGATGCATGCATGTTTAAAGGTTTTGGTTTAGCTTTAACTTGGGTAAATTAAGAGTGAGTTTACTAGACACAAGGTTTCTGAGTGGACAACTCGAGTGAAAAGGCTACGCGGACACATAGAAAAAGATCCAAACACCCCGCGCGTACGACAACTCTCTTAAACTTTTGGTTTTGAAAGAAATTTGCGGCTGCGCAGAACAGCCCCCCCCCGCATGTACATGCTATTGTGTGAATTTTCCAGAATTGGAGGAAGTATGAACGAAATGACAGTTTATAAAACATTAATATATATATACAATTTATGAAAAATAGTAACAAATAAGCAGTTTATATCAAATAAGCATAAAACATAAAGAATTAGCCATTTAAAATAAAACAAACAAATAAAATTAAACAAGAAAATGCAAAAAACCTTAATAATTAACCTAATTTTTTTATGGTTTAGAACCTAATTCCCCAGCAGAGTCTCAAAGTTGTTATACCCCATTTTAACTCGAGGTCCAAATGGTGTACAACATATTGGTTGTTCTTAAGCTATTTTAAAGAGTCGCAACTTAATTATGTTAAAGGTGAATTAGGACACCTATTTTGCTAAAGGTATGCTAAATTAAACTCTAATTAATGATCTACTTAACTTAATGTGATTCTAGGGAAGAGTTCTAGTTGTCCTAAAGGGAAGGGATTAAGCATCCTTTAAGATTTGTTAAAACACGATTATCGGCCAAACTTAGGTTCATTAAAAATGGAAGTGAATGCTAAATGATTAAATAAACGTCAAGGGAAATTAGTTAGAAAAATATGTTTGAGCCTTCAAATAAATAACATTTATTATTTTAAAAAAATAAACTTAGAAAACTCTTTGCATTTGAAGCAGAACAACAAAGGAAACAAAAAGGGCGTTGCTATAACTGAAAATAAAGACTATTGCTTTAGAACTCAAATTTTTGTTTCAAATGAAATCCAAGTAGCAAAAAATATGAATTAGATCAACACTTAAGTATTTTAACTTGGACATTGTCTTATCTGGAAAAATAAATTCAAATGCTTTTCGCGTGAAAGATATAAAATAAGGGGTTTTTAGAAAATGATTTCCAACTCTAATTAAATTGTGCACAAGTAAAGTTAAACTTAATTATTAAACTTTTAAAACAACTCAAGAGGAAACTAGCATATAAAGTTAAAAAAATTAGTGGAATTATACTAATTATCCAACTCTAAAGGTCAAGTGTCTAAGACGGATAAACTTAAATAATGTAAAACAAACAATCACATAAGAAAAAGAAATCAAAACGATTAATTGACCATAAAGCGAGCTAAAAATGATGAGGTTGTTCCTTCTTCTCCCTTATTGTATTCCTTCAACTCGGATACTATTTAAGACGAGGTGAACTGAATGAGGAGTTAGACACGGATTTTAAATATAGCGGGGTTATTGAGTTTCAATAGGAGACTTATCATGGCAGCGCGAGTCTTTTGTAAAGAGTCCATTTGCTCACAAGGTGTACATGTAAAGAAGGAGAACATAAGAATTAGAAAGGCAAATAAATTTCAGATGAGGCAAATGTACATTCACAATTACTCAACTCCAACATAAGAACCTTAACACTAAGCACAAAGCAAGATAAACCAAACCATAAATTCGTTTAAGTACCTAAATAACAGATACATTCTTCTATAACTATATGTTAATGAAAAAGAAAAGAAATTCCTTTAACTAACATGTTCATGAGCATTCCGAGATAGTGAAAGGACATCTATTGTGATCATGTTTTTAGTTCAATCAAGGAAACTTCTGTCATCATTAAACTTATAATAATTACCATAACATATTAAACAAGAAAAGAAAATTTTCCCATGGATAAAATATATAAACATTTGAATTTTTTTAGTAGATAGAGTGTACTTAGTTAACTGTGAAAAAGTTGTATTATGCTGTAAAATCATTGCCCATAAGAAAACTAAAGTTCAAACTTAATATTAACAATGCAGTCTTCACAAATCAAATTACTACTAAATCAGAGGTCAAAAGGGCGTTTTTGTTTCCAAATATTTGATACGAACATTTGGGTTATAAACATCAACACAGGGATGATTTTGCTTTTTATCATTTTAACACTTCAATGACAGATTCAAACGCAAATAAGACTACATTGCTTCTAAATACTGTCAAGTTTGATAATTCTGGATCAATGCATGATCCATGGATAAGAGAAACATTGAAAGGAATGGAAAAGAATTATGTGTATTGATTCATCACAAATGCAATACAGGGATATATATAGAATCCTATTGTAACCTACTTGAATAGCTACTACCTAACTGACTGCTATGTGTATAAATAACTTTCTAACAAACTATTCTACTCACACTGCTAACATTGAAATATATATTGTAACAACTTGTAACTAACTTCACTAATGTAAACAGATGCAATAATTCAATTCCTTTACACCCTCTTTCAAATTAGGATCTATGAAGATATTCTTCATACCTAGCTTGGACATAAGATGCACATGTGGAATTCTCCCAAGTGCTTTAGTGAGGATATCAGCTGGCTGTTTGGAAGATGATAGATAGGTAGTGTCAAGTAGTCCAACTTGAATTTTTTCCCTAATGAAATGACAATCGATGTCAATATGTTTCGTATTTTCATGGAAAACAGGATTAGTTCTGATCTGAAGTGCTGAAGTACTGTCTTAATACACAGAGATATGCAGTGAAATACTAACACAAAGATCTTGAAAAAAACCTACTAGACAAACAATCTCAGCAACAATTGAGGCCATTGACCTGTACTGTACCTCAGCTGAACTTCTAGATACTGTAAGTTATTTTTTCAACTTCCATGATATAGGTGAATTTCCATCTTAAACCAAGTAACCAGTAACAAATCTTCTATTATTAATACAAGAACCCCAATCTGCATCACAAAACACCTTCAAAACATTATTTCCTGTTGATTAAAATTCCCAAGCCTGGAGCTGATTTCACATACTTCACAAGCCTCAATGCAGCATCTAAATGTGGCCTTTTAGGAGAATGCATAAACTGGCTCAGACTTGGTACAACAAATGAGATGTCGGGCCTAGTTGTGGTAAGATATAACAGTCTTCCAACTAATCTTTGATAACGAACACGGTCATCTTACAATGGATCATGATGCTCAGATGGTATTACATCATCAAACTCAGTACTTGTAAGTTTCAGGTTCAATTTCATTGGAGTAGAGACTGGTTTAGCTCCTGCTAACCCCGTGTCTACAATCAGCTCCAAAGCATACTTCCTTTGGTGTATAAGAATACCTGCCTCATTCCTGGAAAATTCCAACCCAAGGAAGTACCTAAGTTACCCAGAACCTTGATCTTAAAAGCATGTTGCAATGCTTCTTTGGTTTCTTGAATCATTTGGCAGTAACTTCCAGTTATCATCGGATCATCTAGATATATGAGTACTATGACTATCATGTCATCCTTCTTCTTGACAAGAAGAGAATAATCTCTAGTACTTCGAGTAAAACCTGAGGCAATCAAGTTGGTGGTGAGTTTAATGTTCCACTACCTTGAAGCTTGTTTGAGGCCATATAGTGATTTTAACAACCTGCACACTTGGTAACCTTCAGACATGCAATTAAAACCTTCTGGTAGCTGCATGTATACTTTTTCATTCAAATCACCTTGCAAAAAAGCATTGTGCACATCCATTTGATGGATTTTCCAATGGTTAGTGGCTGCAATAGACACAACAGTCCTAACAGTAGCCATCTTAACTACAGGTGAAAAAGTCTTTTGATAATCAGACCATTCCTTCTGATTGTATCCTTTTGCTACTAATCTAGCTTTGAACCTTTCAGTTGTACCATTTGCATTGTATTTGATTTTATAGACCCATTTACACCCTATGACCTTCTTACCTCTTGGGAGATCTATAACGTTCCATGTCTTGTTATCCTCTAGTGCATTAATCTCACACTTCATGGCTGCTATCCATCTAGGATCGGTGGCAGCCTCTTTGTTAGTAGTAGGTTCAACATTAGTTGAAAATTTAGAGACACAACTCTAATACTTGGGGTTGAGACCATTATAATTCAAAACTGAATCAATGAAATAGAGAGAATTATTTGAGCCAGCCTTAGTAACATAATCCTTGTGCCATATAGGAGGTTGAGTGCCTCCAGTAGACCTCCTGATTGAAGTTGTAGAGTTGATGGAATGATCTAAATAATGTGTTGTATTAGGAACCTGAACATGCTCATTGGAAGTTGACTGAAAAATGCCAGTGGAAGGCAGAACAATATATGGAGCTGGAACCAGTTCATCAAATACAAAATGGTTGTTGGTGGACAAGTGATCCTGTTCAGTGTTAACACTATCCTTAAAAGGGAAAACTGTTTCCATAAAAACAACATCTCTGCTCATAAAGAATGTTCTACTTTCCAAATCATACAACTTTTAACCCTTTTGAATAACACCATATCCAACTAAAATAGCTCTCACATCCTTAGGACTGAACTTGTCATGTCTGACTAGATTTGTGGCAAAACACAAACAACCTAGGACTCGCAAATGAGCAAATGTAAGGGGCTTACCATATAATCTCTCAAAAAGAGAAACATCATTTATAACTATGCAAGGTATTCTATTCAAAATATAGACAGAAGACTGAATACAAAGACCCCTAAACCTGTCAGGGAAGTTAGCTTGGAACTTAATTGCTCTTGCAGTCTCAAGGATATGTCTATGTCTTCTGCCCACTACTCTATTTTGTTGAGGTGTGTAAGGACAAGAGCTCTCATGTATTACACCATGAAGCTAGAAAAAATCATTGCAGTTGGTGTTAAAGAATTCAAAGCCATTATCAGATCTCCCCCTTTTTATCTTGATGTTAAACTGTGTCTCTATTTTAGCAAAGAAATGTTTTAACAAGTTAATAACATCAGACTTCAATCTCATAAAATATGTCCATGCCAACTTGAATAGTCATCCACAATAGTCAGAAAATAACTCATTCCATTAAAACATTCTACTCTATAGGGCCCCTAAACAACCATATGCAACAATTGGAAAATACAAGTAGATTGACTAGTACTTTGTGGAAATGACAATCTAGTTTGCCTTGCAAGAGGACAAACTTCACAACTAGGTAAAAAAAGTTTGGTATTACTAGAACTATGAAACATGGGAATTTTTCTGATCACACTCATAGGTACATGACAAAATCATTTGTTCCAAACAATTGCATCAATGTCTTGTATTACTACTAAGCATCTCTGTGGTGGTAACTTATTTTCCACCCCTATGTGTGTGCATACTGTCTATAGTCCATTATCTTCTCTACCACTCACCCTCACCTTCCTAGACAAGAGCTCCTGAAAAACACAATATTTTGGGAAAAGAGTAATAGTGCAGTTCAAATCTTTTGTCACTTGAGAAACTAACATGAGATTGAACTGAAAAGTAGGTACACATAAGACTTGTCTAAGAATATCACCTCCACCTATATGACAAACCCCAATGTGTGATACTTTAGCATAATCACTAGTAGGTAGCTGAACATGAACTGTACCGTCTATTAATCCTTTATGGTGTAAATAAGAAGAATCACCAAGCATATGGTGAGAGGCGCCAGTGTCAACAATCCAGGTCAATGAATCAGCCTTATGAATAGGTGAAATACCTGCCATATGTGCTTTTCTAGGTTTATTAGAAAGTGTAGCTTGATCCAGCATTCTGAGCAACTAAAGAAGAAGAAGACGTAGACTGATGATACTGATATTTTTGGGAAGGAGATGCCATGTAAAAATGTTGCAAAGGTGTATTATGTTGCTGCTATAAAACCCCTGCATCATAGATTGAATGACAAGCTACAACGTTGTGTTGTTGCTATAAAACCCATGCATCATAGATCAAATTACCAGCTACAACATTATGTTGATGCTGCTGTAAAACCATTGCATCATAGATCAAATTACCAGCTACAACATGATCTCTCCTGCCCTTGTAGTGAGGTGGATAGACAATTAGCTTATAAAAGTTAGTTTTAAGATGACCGGTCTTATGATAATAAGAGACAGTCAATTTTCAGATGTCCTTTCACATTACAAAATTCACATAAGGCATGAGGATTGTAAGGCTTTTTTTGCTGCTTCTGAGTGACTTATTCGAATCTATTTGTGAATAATGAAGTTGATTCTAAATTCTCAGGTAATATCCTGCTCGAATTAGCTACCATACTCTAGCTTTCATCCTGATTAATCATGGAATATGCCTGATTAACAGTAGGCAGTTGAAACATCAATAAAATTTAGCTCCTAGCTTGGCTATAGTTATCATTGAGTCCCATGAGGAATTGTAACATTTTCTGAAACTGTAAGTGCTCAAAGAAATCCCTAGATTTAGAACACATGCAAGAAGGAGGCATGATAGAATCATATTCATCCCATAGATCCTTAAGCCTAGAGTAATGTTTTGAAACAGAAGAGACTCCTTGAACAAGTGTGAAGATCTCTTTGTGTAGCTGAAAAATACGTGAACTGTTTACCTTATGAAACCTTTCTTTCAAATCCTCCCAAATTAGATGGGCATCTGAGCAAAAAAGTACTCCACTGTGTAGATCCTTGCTAACATTGCACATAATCCATGATACTACAATTGGGTTACAATGATACCATAAACGAGCCAAATCACTTTTGAATTGATCTCAATCTACTGTACCATCAATGAATCCCACCTTGTTTTTCCCAAGCATAACCAACTGCATAGCTTTGCTCCAAAAAGCGTAATTATCAGTTCCTGTAAGCATTATACCTACATTGAGTGATTCAGGTGCACCAGATGGATACAAATAGAGAGGATGAAGATGATCAATTGCGGTAGCAGACTTAGGAGTACCCAGTTGATTTCCAGTACCAGAATCTCCCATTGAAATCACAAAAAGGGGAAGAAATCGAGTGAACAACCGAAGAAAATGAAGTAAAATAAAGCTCGAATCTAAACTTCAAACTACGAAATACTTACTGCATCGACTCTCAATTGAAGCTCGAGAGCACTGATACCATGTTAAGTTTGACAATTCTTGATCAATGCAAGATCCATGGCTGAGAGCAACATTGAGAGAAATGGAAAAGAATTCTATGTATTGATTCATCACAAATGCAATACAGGGATATATATACAATACTATTGTAACAGAATTGAATAGCTACTACCTAACTGACTTGAATAGCTACTACCTAACTGACTGATGCAGTGTATAACTAACTTTTCTAACAAACTATTCTACTCACACTACTAACATTGCAATGTACAATGTAAGAACTTGTAACTAACTTAACTAATGTACACTGATGCATTTATTCCATTCCTTTACAAATACATGAGTTACACTACAAATGTCGTGGGTTTCATATACATTTCCCTTAGATATAAAAGTAAATAGATAAATATAAATATGACATACTTCTCTAGATAAACACAATTATGTTGACACAAGGAGATAAACAAGAATAATGTCGGATTATCACCTTTTTGGAGGAGTGAACAGGGGCGTTGCATACAAGCCACTCAAACCTCTTGCTCTGAACTCCATCTGACAAACAATAATGAAGAACTGAAAAAAGAACCTTTGGAGGATGATGACCAGTGGCTGAAAGGCTCTTTTTAAAAAGATAGAGAAATGTTAAAAGTGCAAAGCATGTAGTTTTTACGTAATTCTTAGCTAGCATACCCAGAATCAAGCTAAAATGGCTAAACAAACCACATTTATAGAAAAATATCAAATTTCTAAGACGAATTTGGCCGGGACTTTTTCGAGTTTCAAATTTTAAACTTTGTCAAAAAGATTCTTCAAATTTGAATATTGAAGGCTTTTTCAAGCTTCATGTGATTGAGATGGACACAACACCAAAACGAAATAGGCAACCTATGTCCATAGTTGATGAAGCTTTGAGATTTTTCTGAAAAACAAAGAAACGGGAAAGAGGGTGCGGCTGTAACTGATTTAAAACAAATTGGGGCATTTTGGCTAGTTTTGAGGTCTGATGGGTTTATTGCTGAATTTGGTTTAAACATTTGGGCCTATTTAAGATAAAATGGGTTCTGTCTTATGTGCAGAATATGGGCTTCGTTGAATGGCCTTCTCTCTTCTTCCTTTATAATATTTTGGGCTTCTAACTTAATAGCTAATACAATATATATTATATCATTTAAAAAATCAACATATCGATAATTTAACTTTATGCTAATATAAAATATAAATACAATAGTATGAATTTATATTTAATTTAATAAATAAGAGACTTTAAATAAGATGACGATAATTGAATATTTAAGAAAAGAGGTGTAAAAAGTGATAATATAATAAACATACAATTTTAGTATTAATCATAGAATTGTGACATAGTTATAGAAAAAGTAATGATAAATTGTCTTCATAGTAAGAATAGTTATTGAAAAAAGATAATTTAATACATTATTAATTTAGAGGCTCGAAAATAATGAATTAAAAGAAAGGAGGGTCAACATTTGGTGTCAACAGGAAGAAAGCTATTGGGCAGAAGATCTCTGATATTCATGATATTAGTCTTGTGCTATGTATGAACAAAATCTATATGGAGGAAAATCAAAATCTAAGTTCACAATATCAACGTCGGTTAAATAATGGAAAGATTGGTAAGAAAAGAAGTGATCAAGTTGTTAGATGCCAAAATTGTGTACCCTATCTCTGATAGTAAATGGGTAAGTCTGGTGCATTATGTACCAAATAATAGTGGTATGCCACTAGTGAATATGAGTTACTTCCCACAAGAACTTTTACCAGATGGAGGATTTGCATGGATTACCAGAAATTGAATGATGCCACAAGAAAGGATCACTATCACATTCTTTCCATTGATCAAATGCTTGACCGTTTAGCAGGAACGGAGTACTATTGCTTTTTTGATCGGTATTCCGGTTATAATTGGATTGCGATTGCAGGATCAAGAAAAAACCACTTTCACTTGTCTTTATGGCACGTATGCTTTCAAGAGAATACTATTTGGACTTTCCAATGCCCCAAACACTTACTAGAGATATATGATGGCTATGCTTCATGATATAGTGGAGGACTTTGTAGAGGTATTTATGAATGATTTCTCTGTTCTTGGGAAGTCTTTTGTGGTATGGCTTAGAAACCTTGATAAAGTACTCGCTCATTGTGAAGATACAAACTTAGTACTCAAATAGGAAAAATGTCACTTTTTGGTTCAGGAACGTATATTTTTGGGTCACAAGGTGTTGAAGGTTGTATTAGAGGTTGATAAAGCCAAAGCTGAAGTAATAGAGAAATTTCCACCTCCAGCTTATGTCAAAGAAGTAAGAAGTTTTATACAGCATGCAGGTTTTTACCAGAGATTTATCAATGACTTTTCAAATAATGCAAGACCAATGTGAAGTCTCTTCGAAAAATAGGTGAAATTTCAATTCGATGAAAATTATGTGGAAGCATTTGACGTGCTGAAGAAGAATTTGATTGAAGCTCTAATATTGATTCCTCCTAATTGGGAGTTACCATTTGAACTCACGTGTGATGCAAATGATGTAGAAGTAGGTGCAGTGTTTGGATAAAGAAGAGATAAAGTGTTCCATTCGATTGATTATGCCATGTAGATCCCTGATTCTACATAAGATAATTACACAGTGACTGTGATGGAGATGTTTGTTGTAGTGTTTACCTTCGACAAGTTTAGATCATATTTGGTATGTACCAAAGTTATTGTTTATACTGACCATGGAGTTATTAGGTACTTATTCAACAATAAATATACTAATCCAAGGCTTATTCAATGGATATTGCTTCTTCAAGAATTTGACCAAGAAATCAAAGACCCGAAATGTACAAACATCAAATAGTTGATCATCTTTCGATGTTAGAAGTCTTCTCCCATATGCATTAAGAAGAAGAAATACGTGAACATTTTTTGGATTAGTAGTTGATGGCACTAGATATCACACAAGTTTCTATAACACCTCGGATTTAAAAATACAAGAAATTGCAGGATCTGGTGCCAGTACCAACGAAACCACAAATGACCCATGGACCGACACATGGTCGATAGGTAGCTTCGTTAGGGCCATTCTAATTTTTCCAAAGATGTCAAGTTCCACTACTTTCATACGGTTCATTAAGAAGATATGTTGTCCTATGCACGAGTTATAGGTAGGTCTCGTAGGTGAGTCCCAGACTTAGAGAGATTTTAGAGCCAAAAGTTGAGTCCCACGACTGAGATGTACGACTTGTATGTGGACCCCCAAGTCGTACAATGGTCCATCGTTGGGAGTAGAAAACTAATGGTTTTTGAACTCATTGGTGACCAACCAGGACTGTCCATGGTCTGACCAATAGACCGTAGGTCTAGCCGTTGGTTAGGTCAGGAGATTTTTTAAGACATGATTTTGGGTCTTTTCAAAATTATTCAAACCTAATACTATGTCATTTTACCTTATATTAGAAACCCTATTTAAACATATTAAACCCCAAAATCTCCTAATTCAATTCATTCTCTCAAATTCTAAAAAAAAAAGAACAAGTACATCCTTTCCAATATTACTCTCTCTAGAAGGTTGAAGAAAAGACTAGGGTTTCAAATCAAGTCTCCAATTCCACCATTGAAGTCAAGATTTTGGCATTAAGGTATGATGATAGTATTCACCTATATGTTCCTTTCCTCAATAGGGTTCCTAAACTCTCCAATTTACAAGTTATAAATTTTCAATTGATGATAGGGTTTTCTTCCATATAATGGGTTCATTTCAATATTGATTCAATTAATTGTTGTATGAACTATTATGCATGAATTGAGCTAAATTCCATTTCTAAGATGAATCCCAATGAACCCATGCATAACCATGTTTTCTAAGTTATGATGATTTAATGTGGGTTTTCAAATATGAAAGATGACTTTATGAAAATATGAATGTTCTTATGAAATTGAAGAAAATAATTTAATGAGGCTTTGAGAGTGAAATATCAATGTGATTATTGTTGTGTTGTGAAATGATTTTTCATATGCACATGAAAGCATGATTGCGAAAGAGTTTTCTCACATAAGGTATTCATAAGATTGAAATGTCTTCTCACCTAAAATGAATAAAGACTTAAGAAGCTATTCTAATGAAATTTAACTTGGATTGACTACTTGATGTGCCCTTCGATGGATAATGAGGAAAGCAGTGATAACCCATGACCTCCAATGATAAGACAAGTGGCGATTACCCATGTCTACTAAATGTTAAGAAAGGTTAGGACTTATCAATTTTCCATGGGATTTATATTTATTATCGAGTAGACAAGTGGTGATTACCATTTTCCCATAAACTATGTGCAACCATAGATTTTGTCATTCCCCGAGCCTACATCCTGGGTGGGACAAGCACTCGAGAACCATTGATGGCACCAAGAGAGCCCTTGGCCTGACTTACTTACTCAGCGGAAGACTTAAGCATTATTACAATGATCAAATGCATCTATACTCAACTATTTAATATTAATAACTTTGAATGTTTAAAAGTCAATCATTCAAGTTGGCATAAATGGCAACCCAAGTATTAACATCAGGAATAACAATGTAAAGACAACTGAACTGCTAACTGTATGACTGTCTATGAAGCCTCTAAAACAAAGAGGGATGTCGGTACAAGACCCCCGATGATCCTAAAAACTTACATACTAGAAAGCAATGTAAAATAGATCCCTTTGGAAAGCAATGAGGCTCACCAAAAGATTCTGATTGCTCAACTGGATCAACGAGGCACTGGATGATGATCCTGGTTATCTGTGTCTGCATCATTACAACGATGCAGGACAAATGGCATCAATATATTGAATGTATGAGTATGTGAGGGAAAAACTAAACATAACATAAGCTTGAAAGGGAGTTGAAAGAAACACTCACCTTGGCTTTACTCAAATCATGAAAAACTCAACACTATGTAAAACAATAAAATACATGCAATACATAGAAAGATTTAATAACACTAGAAAGCAACTTAGTTCGTTAAAGAAATGCATTAACAAACTCTACTTTACTCGAATAATAGAGTAATATAGTTTCTATGGGAGTTTCTTTAACCGATAACCACAACTATGAGCCTAAGAGGTGATACAACGTCTTGCCCACGTTGCCAGAACTGTCCTATACTTTGCGGTCATATAGAGCGCCTTAACTAAGTGGATCCACTAGTGTATGCAAAAAAACACTTAAGGAATCATCTAAAAAGTATGATCCTTTACTACCCATGATGGATACATGGTTTATGGAGACTTGAGTTATTATGAACTCGCATCCCCATATCGCTGCTCAATACTACTCCCTAAAATATACTCAACCATTTGTTTTTAAGACAAAATTTATTTCTTTGGTTTGAGATAATTACTTAAAACTTAGCTTAAAAGCTCTTCTAGAATCGATGTACCCATTCTTTCTCAAATGTGAAAACATTTCTAACTTTAGGGAATACTTAGTTCCCGTATAATCTTTGAATAAATGAACTTTACTCTTACCTCTTTAGTCAATTCGAAACATAAGTCTTAAGACAAAGTTAGAACGTTTGTGAAAGACTTTTGAAAACATTATGAACTTCTCTTGATTTGATTCTTAACTTCTAGACTTGACTCTTAAATTTCCTTGAATTTAATAATGGATTCAAGGTTCAAGATCTCATCTTTATGGATGATTCCATGATGTTTAGATGTACCTTAGAGTGTTGCAATCAACTATAAAACATAGGTATGTTTCTAAGGAACTAGTACGGAAAGATGGGGGAGGAATGGGAAGAACTAGCGTCCCAGATGTCCTCCTACTTTTCTACTTCATTTTTCATATCTAAACACCCTATTTCGACTTAGTTATTTCTGCAACCACTTAGAATCGTTTATAACCTCAAAATATACTAGATTCAACTCAATATTACACGAGAAAACATGAATCAAATCTCATGATAACTTCAACAACACAACCCACAAGAATTCGAACGAATTTCATCAAGAACTGAAAGGATTTACTTTTAAATCTAATATACTTCGCTTAATTGAATCATGATTGGCACGTGGGTGAACTAACCAACACTATGTGACGTCACATACCTCGTAAAATTGAATCCTTGGCGAAATCCACAACTAAACTCTAACGTTCTTGACGATTCTTCATTTTTCTTCTCCTTTCTCCTCTTTTCTCTTTTCTCCAAGCCTTAGCGTTAACTTCAACTTTTCTAAACTGACTAAAATCTGATTTGACCACAATTAAACTCCTAATAACGGATTAAAATAATTAGGTAAGGAAAAAACTAAATTACCTTTCCAAAATCCGGTTTAGACTTTCCTTATTTGAACAACCCAACTTCAAATGGTCATATCTCACTCATACGAACTTGGAATCATGAAAACTTGGCAGCGTTGGAAAAATTATTCCAAGATATTTCCTACGATATTTGGAAAGACACCTAAATCATCATGATCTTTGAGTTATAGTCATTTGAAGTTGACCAAAAACTCAACTTAACATACTTAACAAATTTTCTACATTTTTATATTCTTTAAAAAAATGGGTATTTCTAATTGTTAATTTCTTCCTAATTATTTCAATTTGTTAGATGTTACAATATCTCCCCCTTGGGAACATTCGTCCTTGAATTAGATAACTCTTACTAGGATAAGGGTGTAACATCTAAAATTCAGCTCAGACACCCAACAAGCAATGCAATTACAACATGCCGAGACATAAATTAAAGAGTACTAAAAAGAGAATTAGTACCTTGGTTTGGAACTTCTCCGGTTTCAAAGAGCTCTAAATATCTCTTCTTCATATCTTCCTCAGCTTCCCAAGTAGCTCCTTCAACAAATTTGTTCATCTAAAGAACTTTTACTGATGCTACCTCTTTTGTCCTCAACTTGCGAACTTGGTGAACTAGAATCTGAATCGGAATCTCTTCATAAGATAAACTATCCTTGATACCAATATCTTCACTTGGTATGATCAATAAAGGATCTCTGATGCACTTCTTCAACATGGAAATATGAAATACCGGATGAACCGCAACTAACTCTTGTGGTAGCTCCAACTCATAAGCTACATTACCAATCCTCTTGGATATTCTGTAAGGACCAATATACCGGGGACTAAGCTTCCCCTTATTACCAAATCTCATAACACCCTTCATGGGTGACACTTTGAAATATACACAATCATCTACTTCAAACTCTAACTCTCTTCTCCTAACTACTTCTCCTTCTCTGGAATCCATTAGGCGAACTCCTAGGCGTTCTAGTCTGTGCACTTCCTTTGCTAGTTCTTTGTTATCTTCCTAAAAATGGGCAGTACTACCCATAGACATCCTGCTTAAGGCATCAACAACCACATTAATGTTACCTAGGTGATAAAGAATACTCATGTCATAATCCTTGAGTAATTACAACCACCTTCTTTGTCTAAGATTAAGCTTTTTTTGTGTAAACACATACTGAAGACTCTTGTGATTAGTGAATACATCTACATGAACACCATAAAGATAATGACGCCATATTTTCAAAGCAAATACTACAGTAGCCAATTCTAGATCATGGGTTGGGTAGTTCTTCTCATGAACTTTCAACTATCTAGAGGCATCAACTATAACTTTTACATTCTGCATTAATACACAACCCAAACCAACTCTAGATGCATCACAATAAATAACAAAGCCTTGTGTACCTTCTAGTAAGGTCAAAACTAGGGCAATAGTCAACCTGTTTTTCAATTCCTGAAAGCTTTTCTCACAAGCTTCAGACCATTGAAACTTCACTCTCTTTTGAGTTAACTTGGTCAAAGGGGATGAAATATATGATAACCTATCTAGGAACCTTCTATAATAGCCAGCCAAACTCAAGAAACTTCTAATATCAGTTGGAGATGTGGGTCTAGGCAAAATCTGAACTGCCTCTATTTTATGGGCATCAACTTTAATTCCTTTTCCAGACACAATGTGGCCTAAGAATTCGACAGACTCAAGCCAAAATTCACACTTAGAGAACTTGGCATACAACTCTCTATCTTTTAGAGTCTGGAGACCTATTCTGAGATGACTAGCAATGATCTTCTTCAATCCTCTAATAGATTAGTATGTCATCAATAAAGACAATAACAAATATATCTAAATAAGATTTGAATACTCTATTTATAAGGTACATAAATGTTACAGGTTCTTCGGTCAAACCAAAGGACATAAATAGGAACTCATAATGACTGTAACGGGCCCCGAATGCTATCTTTGGAATATCACATTCCCTTACTTTCAACTAATGGTAGCCTGATAAGAGGTTTATCTTAGCGAAACAATTAGCACCCTGAAGATGATTGAAAAGATCATCAATTCTTTGGAGAGGATACTTGTTTTCATGGTAACCTTGTTCAACTAGCGGTAATCTATACACACGCTAAGGGATCTATCCTTCTTTCCCAAAAATTTGACCGGAGCGCCCTAAGGTAAGACACTTGGTCAAATGGAGCCCTTATCAAAGAGATCTTTCAACTACTCTTTAAGCTCTTCAAACTCTGCTGGCTCCATTCTATATGGTGGAATAGATATAGGACGAGTATCTGGAAGAACATCTATGATGAAGTTTATCTCTCTCTCTGGAAGGACTTCGGGTAGATCATCTGGAAAGCCTTCTGGAAACTCTTTTACCACTGAAACTGACTAAATATTTGGTATCTCAACATTAGAGTCATTAACTCGGACTAAGTGATTCACACATTCCTTGGAAACTAACTTTCTTGCCTTTAGGTACGAAATAAAATGACCCTTAGGCACTGCTGAACTACTACTCCACTCTATAACTTGCTCATTGGGAATTTGGAACTTAATGACTCGAGTTCTACAATCAATGGAGGCATAACATGCATGAAGCCAGTCCATACATAGAATGACCTCAAAATCTACCATGTCTAACTTAGTTAAATCTATCATGGTGTTCTTGTGATTGATGGATATGACACAATCACGATATACTCGCTCAGTTATGAATATACTGCCCAACAGGTGTTGAAACACAAAAGGGTTCACAGAGTTTCTCCGGAAGAACAAAAAAATTATTTGCAACATAAGGGGTTACAAAAGTTAAACTTGTTCGTGGGTCTAGCAAAACATAAACATCTATAGTAAAGACATTCATTATACCAGTGACAAAATCTGGAAAGTTTTCTTGTTCTTGGTGACTAGTGATCGCATAAAGATGGTTTGTTCCTCCGCCAGTATAGAAAGTACCTCCTCTAGGTGTAGCCCTTTCTGCTGGAGCAACTGATGAAGATTGGGCTCTATTGTCCTTATTTCCGCTACCTTATCGGTTGTTAGGGCACCCTTTCATGAAGTGACCCTCTTGTCCACACTTGAAACAACATGTGGAGCCATCGCGACACTTACCTGGTGGATTCTACCAAAATTAACACATGCAGGAGCCCAGTTACCTCATTGTGCCACACTACCTTGAGACTGTGTAGGTCTACCTCTGAAGTGTTGGGAATTCTGACTATTATACTCACCATTATTTCTGGGCACAGATGCATTAGTAGATGACGGAGCTCGTCCCTTTTTCTTTTGATGAAAGGACGAGTGGTTCATATTACCTCTTTGCTGCCCGAATTCACTCCCTGTCTTAGCCTTCTTGTTTCTAAACTCCTCCCTATCCATCAGCTTCTCTTCCTCAATCTACTACGCACATACCATCAACCTTGATATGTCCATATCACCTATTAGCATTGCAGCCTTACCTTTCTTACTCGACAGACGAGACAGCCCAACAACAAACAAACTCATTCTACTCCTCATATCCGCAACCATCTCCGAAGTATAACGGGATAGTTGGGTGAACTTCAACCCATACTCATGCAAACTTAGGGAATCTTGCTTCCGTGTAAGAAACTCTCGTACCTTGGCCTATCTCAGTTCTTGGGGAAATAAACGCCCCAAGAAGGCCTTTCCAAAATCTGCCCAACTCGCAGGTGGTGATCCCTTAACTCTACCCTTCTTCCACTTGTCAAACCAAGTCCTAGTAACATCCTTCAATTGATATGCAACTAGTTCTACTCGTGCAACATCAGTAACGTGCATAACATCAAATACATTTTTCAGATCCTAAATAAAGTTCTCTGGATCCTCAGTAGTACTTGAACCAGTGAAACTTAGAGCATTCATCCTTAAGAATTTGTGGATCCTCGAAGTGTCATCCTCTTTTTGTCGAGCCCTTCTTTGTTTCCCAACCTGGTTAGTCACAGCTTGACTTAGCATCCTTATCACTTCTCTGAACTCATCATTAGTAACTTCTATTTGGGGTTGCACTTCAGGTGCATTTGGTAGCCCTTGCTCCTCAACATTATGCCTAACAAGACGACCTCTGACAGCTCATCGTGGAGGCATGATTAACTAAAAGGCACGTGCAAACACGAATTAGAAAGAGACATTTATAAAGATAACCTCTATCACACGAAATGAGTATGAAAGAAGTGACATAATTTCCTAAGTGTTCTAGCCTCCTAATTATAGATGTGGTCGCTTCACACCGATAACTAGGACCCTACATACAAAGCTTCATAGATTCCCTAGGAATCTTGAACACTGGGTTGTAATACCAAGTTTGTCACGCCCCGAGACTACACCTTTGGCGGGATTGGCACTCGAGAACCAATGCTGGCCCCAAGCTAACCTATAGACTGGCTTAGTTACGCAACGAAAGACTCTAAGCATTAATACAATGATCAAATGCATCTCTACTCAACTGTTTAATACAAATAACTTAGAACATTTAAAAGTCAAACATTCAACTTGGCCAAAGTGGCAACTCAACTCTTAAAATAAGGAATAACAATGTAAAGACAACTAAACTACTAAATGTTTGCCTGTCTATGAAACCTGTAAAAGAAAGAGGGATGTTGGGACAAGACCCCCAATCATCCTAACAACTGAAATACTAGAAAGCAATGTAAAACTGAGCCCTCCTGAAAGCAAGGAGTCTCACCAACACACTTCGAGTGCTCAACCGGATCAACAAGGTGCTGGATGATGATCCTGGTTACCTGTGTCTGCATCATTACAACAATGCACGCCAAATTGTATCAATACATTGAATGTACAAGTATGCGATGGGAATACTAAACATAACATTAGATTGAAAGGAATCTGAAAGAAATACTTACCTTGGCTTTACTCAACTCATAAACAACACAACTCAATATAAAGCGATAAAACACATGCAATTTATAGAAAGCTTTTAAAACAGTAGAAAGCAACTCAGTTCGTTAAAGAAATGGAATAAAAAACTTAAATGTACTCGTATAATGAAGTAATATAGTTTCTGTGGGAGTTTGTCTAACCGACAACCACCACTTTGAGCCTAAGTGATGATATATCGTCTTACCTATGCTGCCATAAATGTCCTATACTTTGTCATCATATATAACACCTTAACAAAGTGGATCCACTAGTGATGATATATCGTCTTACCTATGCTGCCATAAATGTCCTATACTCATCTAAAAAGTATGATCATATACTACATGATGGCTACAGTGTTTATGGAGACTTGAGTTATTACGAACTCGCATCCTCATATTAGTGCTCAATACTACTACCAAAAATATACTTAGCTCATCTATTTTTAAGACAAAACTTCTTTCTTTGGTTTGAGATAATTACTCAAAACTTAGCTTAAAACCTCTTTTGGAATCGATGCTCCCTTTTTTCTCAAATGTGAAAACATTTCTAACTTTTGGGAATACTTAGTTCTCGTATAATCTTTGAAGAAATGAGCTTTATTCTAAACTCTTTAGTCACCTCGAAACTTAAATCTTAAGACAAAGTTAAAACGTTTGTGAAAGACTTTTGAAAATTTTATGAACCTATCTTGACTTGATTCTTAACTTCTAGACTTGACTCTTAACTTTCCTTGAATTGAATTATGGATTCAAGCCTTATGATCTCATGTGTATGGATGATTTTATGATGTTTAGACGTACCATAGAGTGTTGGAATCAACAAGAAAACATAGGTATGTTGCAAAGGAACTAGTACGGAAAGATGGGGGAGGAATGGGAAGAAATGGCATCCCTGGCGCTCTGAGAGGCTCGGGGCCCCAACCCTTGAAGTCCAGAGGACTAACTTGAGGTGCTCTCGCTGGCGCGGTTCCCCAGAGGTCAAAGTTCAGAGACCCCTTCTTGGCACTCTAAGAGGGTCGGTGCCCTAGGCCCTTGCCAGGGTTGTTTAAATAAATAAATGTCCAAACCGGATTTTAGGAGGGTATTATGCTCTTTTCACCACCCAATTAAGTTGATTCGTTTTTAGCAATTAAATTGGGGTCTAAACTGAATTGGTTCAGTTTAGATAATTCGAAATTTACACTAGGGGTTTTGGAGAAAGAGAGAAAAGAGGATAAACAGCAAAGTTCGTCGTTATTATAGGTTTTGCTTGTGGATTTCGACAAGGGTTGATCCCTGAAGAGGTATGTGAGTATTTCATAGTGTAGGGTTCGTTCACCCATGCACCAATCAGGTTTATTTTAGTGAAGTTCGTTCTAGAAAGTTGAAAGTTGATGAATCTTGAATGGTGTTCTTGAACTTGCCCTTCATTCCTGAGTTAGGTTGAGATTGATGAGTTCCTTGAGGTTAAAATGTTGTTTCCTTGAGTTGTTTAAGTTAGATTCTTGTGTATACATATTGGGTATGTGAATCTAACAGAAATTTGAGAAAAAGAACCGAGTTTAGGCGAATTGACGTTAGAAAACAAATAGGGAACAAGTCGGCATAATTTGGGTACCAAGTCCGCGTCGCGGACCTGTTCCTCAGGATTGAAAAAGTTATCCTCGCATGGCGGAGCGATCATGGACCGTTCTGCCTCAAAAGTTATTTTCACGACCAAATAATTAAATATATCTCTGCATCGCGGACATGCTTTCAGACAGTGATTTCTTAATCTTTTCTCATGTTTAACTGTCTAAAATCACTCCTAAACATCATGGGATCTTTCCTATCACAAATCACAATCCTTGAATCCATAATTCAATTCAAGGAAAGTTAAGAGTCAAGTCAAGAGAAGTTCATTAAGTTTTTTAAGTCTTTTACAAACGTTTTAACTGTATTTTTAGACTTGAGTTTCGAGTTGAGTAAATAGTAAAGAGAAAGGTTTGAAGTTCATGTCTTCAAAAGAGTATATGGGGACTATGTATTCCCAGAGATTAAAAATGTTTTAACATTTGAACAGGAAATGAAACTAAAATTTCCAAAAGATCCTTTGAGCTAGTTTTCAGTTTAAGAGTAAATGTTTTCACATTTAAAGAAGAAAGGAAACCTTGATTTCCAAAAGAGCCTTTGAGCTATAGTTTTCAGTTAAAGTGTAAATATTTTCATATTTGAGCAAGAAAGGAAACTCTAATTTTTAAGAGAGCTTTTAAGATATATTTTAACTAATTATCTAAACCCAAAAAAAGAAGTTATGTTTTTAAACAAATGAGCTAGTATATTTTTGGGAGTAGTATTTAGCACCGATATAGGGGAGAGTTCACATAACTTACAACCCCCATAAACCATGTAGCCATTATGGTTAGTAAAGGATCATATTTTTTAGATGAATCCTTAAGTGTTATTTTGATCGTTGACTAGTGGATTTGTGACGACAAAGTATAGAGTAGTAAGACGTTGTATCATCACTTAGGCTCAGAGTGGTGGTTGTCGGTTAGAGAAACTCCCATATCAGTATTTTCTATTTTTATATACATCAGAGATATTTGTATTTGCATATACAAACAGAGTTTATATTGTATCTTTGAATACATACAGAGTTATTATTGTATTTCTAAATACACAGAGTTCAAAACCATATTTTAAAGCCTTTCTTTATACTTCATTTATTTACACTACTTTATATTGAAATGAGTTCTGTTAAGTTGAGTTAAGTTGACCCAGGAAAATTCTTTAGTTCCTTTAAATCTTATGTCTTGTTATGTATTCCAACTCGCATACTCGTACATTCAATGTACAGATACCAGTTGGCGAGCATTGTATTATGATGCAAACGCAGGTAACCACGATCAGCATCCAGTGCCTCGTTGATTAGGTTGAGCAGTTAGAGCCTGCTGGTGAGCCTCCTTGGTTTCCAGAGGATCCATTTTATTTCTTTCATTATTTTAGTTCATAAGGATGTGGTGGGTCTTACCCCGACATCCATCTCAGTTATTAGAGGCTTCATAGATAAACAATCAGTTAGTTCATTTGTCTTTACTTTGTTATTGGCTTATGTTTAGATTTGAGTTGCCAGTTTGGCTAAGTTAAATGTTTGTTTCTAAATCATTATGAGTTTAGTTTTGAAACAGTTAAGTTATGTTGCATTTGAGTTCTTTTCTTAATGCTTAAAGTCTTCCGCTGAGTATGTAAGTTAGGCCAAGGGTTTGCTTGGGGCCAAGAAGGGTTCTCAGGAGCCAGCCAAGTCCAGGGAGTGACAAACTTGTTATCAGAGCATAGAGTTAAAGAGTCCTAGGGAGTCTATGAAGTGGTGTATGTAGAGTCCTAGTTATCGATGTGAAGTGTGTCATATCTATAATTAGGAGGCTACAACATTTCGGAAATTCCTCACTTCTTTCATACTCATTTAGTGCAATAGAGTTTATATCTAAAAAATTTCTTCTAACTCGTGCCTGTGCGTAACCGATTGTGAGTTAGGTTGTTTTTTATAGTGCTATCTTGGGGTGTTTTTTCCCCGTGATCTAAAAGAAGCAAAGAGATGGTTGCTGACATGAGGAGTAGGATGAGTTTATTCGTTGTTAGATTTACTCGTCTATCAAGTAAGGAAAGTAAAGAAACTATGCCAATAGTTGACATTGGGACCTGAATCTAGGGAATGAATCCAGGGAACAAAGGAGTAACGCGAACTAGTCTTCTTTCCAACACAAGCAGAAAGGACCTGCTCCATCATATCCTTGTGCACCTACACAAAGAAACAAATGTGAGTACAATCGTCACAATTCCCAGAATAGCTAGACTTGCACAGTCGCAAGGTAGTATGGCACAAAGGGGTACTAAGATTCCTTCATGTTCTAAGTGTGGTAGGAACCACTTAGGGATGTGTAATGATGGATCTACTGACTGTTTCAAGTGTGGTCAGAATGGGCCTTTCAAGCGAGAATGTCCTAAGACACACCAAGGTAATGGGAATCAAGGCAATAGAGCCCAATCTTCATCAGTCTCCCCACCAGACAGAGTTGTATCTATAGGAGCTACTTCACGGGTAGGAGGAGGAGGAAACCGTCTTTATGATATCACCCATCGCCAAGATCAAGATGATTCTCTAGATATTGTCACTATTATGATCCATGTAACATCCCAAAAATTAGACCCAAATTTTTTTTCCCGAAAATCACCTGGTGCAGTAGACCACGACAGGGTTCACGAACTGTGACATAGTCCATGGTCTATAGACCCGCCCGTGGTCATGCCTTAGAATTCATTAGGCCCAGCCTTAGACCCCCCAAAATCCTAAGTGAGTACCACGAGGACCTTCATAGTCTGTGATCCTCCATACGGACCGTAGTGGCATCCGTGAAGACTTTCGAGTGAGTTCCCTAGCCAGTCCCTTCAAACCTTCATCATAAGTGAAGACCACAAATGACTTCACGGTCCATGGTCCCTCACAGGGGCACTGGGAGAGGCCATGGTACTAAACCAGTAGGGCCCTAGAACTGATCCTCCAGATTACAGCCTAAGTGAAGACCACAGACACCTTCACAGTTTGTGGTTCATCACACGAGTCGTGAAAGAACTCGTAAATCAGAACCCTTAGAACCTTAGTCTAAGTGTAAGATAACGACCGACTTCATGGTCCGTGGTCCCTTTCATGGTCCGTGAAGACAGCCTTGGTCATCCCGTCTGCAGTTTAAGTCAGGGTTATTTTGGTCTTTTCCTTCTTCGTTAGACTTTTAAATCTCGTCGTTTTAGCCCTAAATTTTGTTGTTTTGGTCAGTTTTAGCCTAGAAACATAACTAGAACTTACCTAGGTCAAATCATTAATCAAAACTTAGAAAATTATAAGTGAGAAGGGAGGAAAGAGTCGACCAACCATAGTTCAAGAACGCACCAAGTTTCCATCAGTTCTAGCCCCAAAATCGAAAGATTTCACCATAGAATTCGTCACCAGGTATGTGGGATTTCAATAGTGGATTCCTTTCACCCGTTAGGTCCCTAGTTTTTAGTCAGTTTCTTGATTCCCTTATTATAACTAGACCTAGGATTTCTTGAATGTTAGAATTATTGGGTTCCTAGCCATTAGAATGATCCAAATTAGATTAGTATGTTAATATCCACTGCATTGCATGAATTTCAAAACCCTAGCTATGTAATTCTTTAGTTCTTGAAGTATACATGCTAGATAAGATATTCCAGTTAATGAGTTATACATGGCTCAGTTATTAATGCATCAATATTAGATTAATTGCTGCATTCATAGTTTGCATGTTCAGTTTGAGCTATCCAGTAACTTACAAAAATTCAGTCATAATGTGTTAATTACTTAATCTATTGGGAGTAGCATAATACATAGTTGAACTAGGGTTCACCGCACACAAATAGTCCCTGAACTACTAGCCACCTAGGTTGTAAGTCCCTTATGTGGGAATCATTTAAGTGATCACGCTAGAATGCCTCTATACAACTGGTAGGGTATATTGGGTCCTCTCGACGGGGCGTATACATCGGAATCCACATTGCATTCAGTTAGCTCAGTTTTCAGTATCTATATCATGTTCAGATTATATCATTGCTTATTTGCTTTATTTAGTTATATGTTATTTCATCTTTATTCTATAATGCATGCTCAGTACCTTTCAAGTATTAATTCATACTCTGCCCTACATCTTCTCGTGATGTAGGTCCAGGTTCTCAGCATCCAGATCACACTTAGATCAGTCCCCGATCGTCATTTCAGCAGCATCAATGGTGAGTCCTCATTCTTCAAGGACCAGTGACATGTTTATATTTCCAATATTCTTAGTCCTTTAGTTTCAATTTTTCTAGATCTATTTAGGGCATGTCCCAATATTTTAAGTCATTTAGAGGCTATTTTTAGACATAGTTAGATTCAGCTTAGTCATTTGAGTTTGGTATTTTTTTGTATTAAACCCATCAGTTTTCATTTATCTCAGTTATAGTATATGGGTATTCCCCCATCTTTTCATTTTAATTCTTATTTAGCTTCCGCTTCAGTTTAATATCATTAGTATGCTCATGATCATGCCAACAGGGTTAGCTTGGGATCACTTGTGGTCTTAGGTCTCGTGTCTGTGTCTCGGGGGTAGTTTGGGGCTTGACAAAGTTGGTATCAGAGCACTAGGTTTAAGTGTCCTAGGATGTCTGAAAAGCCACATTATATAGAGTCTATTTCATGGGTGTGAAGTGCACCACATCTAATAGGAAAGAGACTACAAAGTGTTTTAGAAAAATCTTCATTTTCTTGCTACCCTTATCATGTGTATGGTATGATCTAATTCCATTTTAACTCGACGTTATACATTTAAGTTATCATACATCGTCATAGAGCTAATGCTAGGAATGCAAATGCAGCTCCTCCAGTCTCAGATCAGGAAGTTTGTAATGCAGAATTCAGGAATACCATTCAGTTGTTAGCTAAGAGTGTAGCCAACCACAACAATAAGAGGGTTCTAGTTCATGCAAATTCCAATGTTTGGTCAGCTGCAGCTAGAGTGCGAGACTTTGTTAGGATGAATCTGCCAATGTTCTTAGGATCACAAGTTGGAGAAGATCCCCAAAACATCTTTGATGAGGTCAAGAAGATCTTTGAAGTGATGCATGTAGCTGGGAATGATGGGGGTTGAGTTAGCATCTGAGCAACTTAAGGATGTAGATCATATCTGGTATATTCAGTGGAAGGAGAACAGGGTACTGATGCAGCTCATATTACTTGGGATTGTTTTAGCGAAACCTTTCTACACAGATTTTTCCCCATAGAGTTGAGAGAAGCCAAGGCCCATGAATTTATGAATTTAAGGCAAGGTAACATGACGGTCCAAGAGTATCGGTTCAAGTTTAATTAACTCTCCAGGTATGCTCATCACATGGTTGTTGATTCCAGGGCTCAGATGAATAAGTTTTTGTATGGAGTGTCGGACTTGGTGAAGACAAAGTGCAGAAATTCTATGTAGTTGGGAGACATGAACATCTCTAGGCTTATGACTCATGCTCAGCAAGTTGAGGGTGATAAGCTTAGGGAACAGGCTAAGGAGAGTAAGAAAGCAAGAACGGTCAATTATGACTAATCTCAACAGAAATTGAGTTGTGGAAATCGCTCGTAGTTTCAGCAAAAGTCTTCAACTCCAGCCCCTTAATTAGCTACTATACCATCCTCCAAGTTTTGTAACGATCAGAAAGGTAGGGCATCAAGCTCTAAGTATCAGGGATGTTTTTCAGGCACCAAAACATACCCAACTTGCTCGAAATATAGTAAGAACCATCTGGGCGAGTGCCTTGCATGAAAGGAAGGATTTTTTAGGTGTGGTCAGTCTGGTCATAGATTGAATGATTGTCCTTCTAGATCAAGTCAATGAGGTAATAATGGTATAGCTTAGTCCACAACTTCAGTAGCACCAGCAGGGTAACTCATCTGGTACATGTGGTAGATAGCGTCAGGACAAGGTGTATGCTCTTCAGGCTCGCAAGGATCAGGAAGATTCTTCTGGTGTAGTAACTGGTACGTTACGAGTCTTTGATCTCGATGTTTATGCTTTGTTAGATCCATGGGCTACTCTTTCTGTTGTTACTCCTTTTATAGCAGTCTAATTCAGTGTTAGTCCAGAAACTCTTTCAGAACCTTTCTCAGTCTATGCTCCAGTTATTGACCAAGTTATAGCTAGACGGGTATACAAAAATTGCCCTGTCTGAGTCTCTCAGAAAGTCACCTCAGCAGACCTTGTAGAGTTAGAAATGGTAGACTTCGATGTCATTCTAGTTATGGATTAGTTAGATTCCTGTTATGCCTCAGTCAATTGTAGAACTAGGATTGTTCATTTTCAGTTTCCAGACGCACCAATCTTAGAGTGGAAGGGTAGTAGCTTATCACCTATGGGTCGATTCATTTCTTACGTTAAGGCAGTAAGATGATCTCTAAGGGTTATCTCTATCATCTAGTTCGATTAAAGGATTCTAGCTCTAAAACCCTAAGTCTTGAGTCAGTTCTAGTGGTTAATGAGTTTCCAAAAGATTTTCTCGGACTCCCTCCCGATAGGGAAATCGACTTTGGAATTGATCTCATTCCATATACCCAGCCTATCTGTATTCCTCCTTACAGAATGGCTCCAACTGAGCTTAAATAATTGAAAGAGTAGTTGGAAGACCTTCTCGATAAGGGTTTCATCAGACCTAGTATTTTGCCAGTGTTTTCATAATGACGAAAGATGGTTTTCTCAGAACGTGCATTAACTATAGGTAGTCGAACAACGTCACAATCAAGAATAAGTATCCCATTCCCAAGATTGATGACTTGTTTGACCAGCTTTAGGGTGCTAGTCATTTCTCAAAGATAGACCTTAGACCGGGTTATCATTAGCTTAAAGTCAGAGATAGTGACATTTCGAAGACAGCCTTCAAAAGTTGGTATTGTCATTATGAGCTTATAGTATTGTCATTTGGACTAACCAATGCTCCTCCAAGTTTCATGGATTTGATGAACATAGTGTTCAAGAAGTACTTGGAGTTGTTCGTTATCGTCTTTATTGATCATATCCTCATTTACTCTAGGAATGAGGAAGAACATGCTAGTCATTTGAGAGTTGTTCTGCAAACTCACAAAGATCACCAGTTATTTGCAAAATTCAACAAGTGAGAGTTTTGGTTACAATCAGTTTCTTTCCTTGGGAATATTGTGTCTAGTGAAGGAATTCTAGTAGATTCCCAAAAGATAGAAGCAGTGAAACAATGGCCCAGACCTACCTCTGCTACAGATATCAGAAGTTTCTTGGGTCTAGAAGGTTATTGCAGAAGTTTTGTGGAAGGATTTTCATCCATAGCCTCACCTTTGACTAGGTTAACTCAGAAGATGGTCAAGTTTCGGTGGTCAGATGCTTGTGAGAAAAGCTTTGTAGAATTGAAAACTATGTTGACTACATCTTGTCTTGACTCTTACATATGGTTGAGATGGTTATGTGATCTGTTGTGATGCATCCAGAATCGTCGTAGGTTATCTATAGATGCAACGAGGTAAGGTTATAGCTTATGCTTCTAGACAACTAAAGGTACATGAGAAGAATTGTCCGACTCATGACCTCGAGCTAGTAGCAGTGGTGTTTGCACGCAAGATTTGGAGACACTACTTGTATGGTGTTCATATAGATATGTTCATAGACCATAAGAGCCTCCAATATGTATTCACCCATAAAGAGTTGAATCTTTGCCACAGAAAGTGGCTTGAGTTCCTCAAGGATTATGATATGAGTGTGCATTACCATACAGGTAAGGCGAATGTAGTAGAAAATGCTCTTAGAAAATTATTCATGGGTAGTGTAGCACATGTTGAGGAAGAAAGAAATGAGCTAGCAAGGGATTTTCACAGACTTGCTCGCCTAGGAGTTAGTCTTATGAGCATATCAGATGGTGGTGTAATAGTTCAAAAAGGGTCAGAATCTTTTTTGGTAGTGGAAGTTAAGGAAAAGCAAGGAAGTGATCCAATATTGCTAGAGCTAAAGGGTGCAGTCCATCATCATATAGTGAAGGTATTCTCCCAAGGGGGAAATGGTGTGCTTCGCTATCAGGGTCAATTATGTGTTCCTAATGTGGGCGAGTTGAGACATCATATTCTTGCAAAAGCCCATAATTCCAGATATTCTATTAATCCAGGGGCCACTAAGAAGTTCCGCGATATGAGGGAAGTCTATTGGTGGAATGGTATGAAAAAATATATAGAAGATTTTGTGGCTAGGTACCCCAATTGCCAGCAAGTCAAGGTAGAATATCAGAAACATGGACTTCATCACGGGTTTACCTCGTACTCGCAGACAACATGACTACATTTGGGTGATTGTTGATAGAGTTACAATGTCTTCCCAGTTTTTGGTGGTCAAGACTATAGATCCGGTGGAGGATTATGCCAAACTTTACATTAATGAGATTGTAAGGTTGCATGAGGTTCCTTTGTCTATCATCTTAAATAGAGGTCCTCTATTTGTCTCTTATTTCTGGAAGTCATTCCAGAAGGGTCTTGGTACTCAGGTTAACCTTAGCACAATATTTCATCCACAGACATATTGTCAGGCAGAACGTACAATTCAGACCTTAGAGGATATGTTGATAGCTTGTGTGATCGATTTCAAGGGTAGTTGGGATGATCACCTTCTTCTTATTGAGTTTGCCTACAACAATAGTTACCATTCCAGCATTCAGATGGCCCCTTATGAGGCATTGTATAGGCGTAGATGTAGATCTCTTATTGGTTGGTTTGAAGTAGGTGAAATAGCCTTAATAAGGCAAGATTCAGTCTATTATGCTATGAAAAAAGTGCAACTCATTAGAGATAGACTTAAGACAGCCAAGAGTCGACAACAGTCTTATGCAGATGTATGGAAAAGGGAACTAGAGTTCCAAGTTGATGATTGGATTTTCCTGAAAGTGTCACCTACGAAACGGGTGATGAGGTTTGGCAAGAAAGGGAAGCTCAGTCCTAGATATGTAGGACCTTACCTGGCTTATGAGTTAGAGTTGCCAGCAAATTTAACAGCAGTGCATTCAGTCGTCCCCATTTCACTATTGAAGAAGTGTGTGGGTAATCCAACATCCGTATTGCCATTAGAGAGTTTTGATGTAAAAGATAGCCTTTCTTATGAGAATGTACCAGTTGAGATTCTTGATCGTCATGTTAGAAGGTTGAGAAACAAGGAAATTTCTTCAGTCAAGGTTTGGTGGAGGAGTCAGTCCGTCGAGGGAGCTACTTGGGAAGCAGAAGCAGCGATGAAGGCAAAGTATCCTTACGTCTTTTCTTCCGATTCCACTCCAGCTTGAGGTAATAGATCATCTCCAGTAATTCAGTCATTCATGCGTGAATTCACTCTTAGTATCATGTTCCTCTAGTCTATACTTGCATTTTTAGCGTATTTGCATGTTTTAGAACTTAGTTTAGTCAGAAATTCAGCCTTCAGTGTTTAGTGGTAGGGTTTGCAGCTCCTTCCCTCCAATCCAACTAGTTTAGTTTTCATTTGAGGATGAATGTTCCCAAGGGGAAGACATTGTAGCACCTCGAAAATTAGACCTAGAAAAATATTGCAGAATATCACCTGGTGCACTAGGCCACGGCAGGGTTCACGGACCGTGACAGGGTCCACGGTCCGAAGACCTGCCAGTGCTCATGCCTTAGAAGTCATCAGGCCCAGCCTCAGACTCCCCAAAATCCTAAGTGAGGACCACGAGGACCTTCATGGTTCGTGGTCTTCCACATGGGCCGTCGTGGCGTCCGTGAAGACTTTCAAGTGAGTTCCCTAGCCAGTCCCTTTAGACCCTTAGCCTAAGTGAAGACCACAGATGAATTCACGGTCCATGGTCCTTCACATGTGTTGTGGGACAGCCCGTGGTACTTAACTAGTAGGCCCCTAGAACTAAAACTCCAGATCACATCCCAAGTGAAGACCACGGAAACCTTCACGGTCATTAGAACATCACACAGGCCATGATTGAGCTCGTAAAGTAGAACCCTCAGAACCTCAGTTGAAGTGTAAGATGGTCATGGTCAGCCTGCCTGCAGTTTAAGTCAGGGTTATTTTGGTCTTTTCCATGTTTGTTAGACTTTTAAACCTCGTCATTTTAGCCCTAAATTTTGTGTTTTTGGTCATTTTTAGCCTAGAAACATAAATAGAACTTGACTAAGTCATATCATTAGTCAAAAATAATTAGAAGAGAAAAGAGAGTCGACCAACCCTAGTTCAAGAACGCAGCAAGTTTCCATCAGTTCCAGCCACAAGATCGAAAGATTTCTCCGTGGAATTCATCACCAGGTATGTGGGATTTCACTAGTGGGTTCCTTTCACCCATTAGGTCGCTAGGTTTCACTCAGTTTCTTGATTCCCTTATTATGACTAGACCTAGGGTTTCTTATATGTTAGAATTCTTGGGTTCCTAGGTATTAGAATGATCCAATTCATATTAGTATGCTAATATCCAGTTTATTGCATTAATTTCATAACCCTAGCTATGTAATTATTTAGTTCTGGAATTATATATGCTAGGTCAGATATTTCAGTTTTTCAGTTATACATGCCTCAGTTATTAATGCATCAATATCAGATTAATTATTGCATTCTTAGTTTGCATGTTCAGTTTGAGCTATCCAATATTTTTTAGAAATTCAATCATAATATGTTAGTTACTTAATCCAATTGGAGTAGTATAATACTGAATTTGAATAGGGTTCACCATACCCAAATAGTCCCAAAACTACTAGCCACATAGGTTGTAAGTCCCCTATGTGGGCATCATTTTAGTGATCACGCAAGCATGCCTAAATACCTCTGACAGAGTATATTGGGTCCTCTCAATGGGACGTATACATCGGACTCCACATTTAGCTCATGAGGTTTTATTTTCGGTTATTAGTAGCTACCACAGTTCAGTCAGATTCTATTGCATTGACCATTTAACAATATAATCAGTATTCAGTCTTAACATGTTATAAATTGGTCATTGCATTCAGTTAGTTCAGTATTCAGTATTTATATCATGTTCAGATTGTATCATTGCTAAGTGATATGTTATTTTAACTTTATTCTATCCTGCATGCTCAGTACATTTGAAGTACTGACGCATACTCTGTGCTACATCTTCTCGTGATGTAGGTCCAGGTTCTCAGCGTTCAGATAATGCTTAGATCGGTCCCCGATCGTCAGTTCAACAACATCAGTGGTGAGTCCTCATTCTTTGAGGACCAGTGTTATGTTTATCTTATCAGTATTTTTAGTCCTTTAGTTTCAATTTTGCTAGACCTAGTTGGGGCATGTCCCAACATTTCTAGTTAGTTAGAGGCTATTTTCAGGCATAGTTAGATTCAGCTTAGTCATTTTAGTTTGGTATTTCATTGTATTAAACTCACTAGTTTTCATTCATCTCAGTTACAGTATATGGGTATTTCCTATCTTTTAATTTTATTTCTGATTAGGCTTCTACATCAGTTTATTATCTTTAGTATGCTTATGATCATGCCAACAGGGTTAGCTTGGGATCACTTTTGGTCCTAGGTCCTATGTCTGCGTCTTAGGGATAGTTTAGGTCGTGACAATCCAAGTCTTTAACTCTAATAGTTATGCTTTGCTAGACCGAGTTTATCTTTTGTAACTCTTTATATTGCGATGAATTTTTATGTTGTTCTTGAGAAACATAGTGAACCATTCAGTGTTTCTACACCTGTTGGTTAGTCTATTCCACATGAGAGAGTCTATCGTGATTGCCCCATTTCCGTCAATCACAAGAGTACCATGGCTAATTTAATTGAGTTAGACATGGTAGATTTTGATGTCATTCTTGGTATGGACTGGCTTCATGCA
Organism: Solanum stenotomum; assembly: GCF_019186545.1. Taxonomy (NCBI): domain Eukaryota; kingdom Viridiplantae; phylum Streptophyta; class Magnoliopsida; order Solanales; family Solanaceae; genus Solanum; species Solanum stenotomum. The sequence goes on from NC_064288.1 coordinate 43,260,108, forward strand.
TGTTATGCCTCAGTTTATTGTAGAACTTGAGTTGTCTGGTTTCAGTTTCCAAATGAGCCAGTCTTAGAGTGGAAAAGTAGTTCAGCAGTGCCTAAGGGTCATTTAATTTCGTACATTAGGTCAAGAAAGTTATTTTCCAAGGGGTGTGTCTGTCACTTAGTCCGAGTTAATGACTCTAGTATTGGAATACCTCATATTCAGTCACTTTCAATAGTAAAAGAGTTTTCAGAAGTATTTCCAAATGCTATTCCTGGAGTGCCTCTTGAGAGAGAAATAGACTTCGGTATAGATATTATTCCACATACTCATCCTATATTTATTCCGCCATACAAAATAGCACCAATAGAGTTAAAAGAGTTGGAAGATTTCCTAGAGAAAAGTTTCATTCGACTAAGTGTCTCACCTAGGGGCGCTCTGATATTAATTGGGAGGAAGAAGCATGGTTCCCTTAGGATTTGTATAGATTACCGCTAGTTGAACAAGGTTACAATCAAGAATAAGTATCCTCTTCTGAGAATTGATGATTTTTTTATCAGCTTCAGGGTGCTACATGTTTCTCTAAGATAGACCTCATATCTGGCTATCTTTAGTTGAATGTAAAGGGATGTGACATTTCAAAGACAGCTTTCAGAACCCGTTATGGTCATTATGAATTTCTGGTCATGTCCTTTAGGTTGACCAATGGGACTGCATCATTCATGGACCTTATTAATAGAGTATTCAAACCTCATTTAGATAAGTTTGTTATCGTCTTCATTGATGACACACTAATTTATTCAAGGAATGAAGAGGATCATGCTAGTCATATCAGAATAGTTCTCCATACTTTAAAAGATATAGAGTTGTATGCCAAGTTCTCCAAGTGTGAGTTTTGGCTTGAGTCTGTGGCATCCTTAGGCCACACTGTGTCTGGAAAGGGAATTAAAGTTGATACTAAGAAAATTGAGGTAGTGTAGAGTTGGCCTAGACCCACATCTCAAACTAATATTAGGAGTTTATTGGGTTTGGCTGGCTATTATAGAAGGTTTGTAGAGGGGTTCTCATCCATTTCATCCCCTTTTACCAAGTTAACTCCTCTTCAGGAATTGAAAAAAAGGTTGACTACTGCCCTAGTATTGACCTTACCAGAAGGCACACAATGCTTATGCCTCTAGGCAGTTGAAAGTTCTTGAGAAGAATTACCCAACCTATGACTTAGGGTTGGTTGTTGTAGTTTTTCTTTGAAAATATGGCACCATTATCTTTATGGTGTTCATATGGATGTGTTCATCGATCACAAGAGTCTTCAATATGTGTTTACCTAAAGAGAGCTTAATCTCAGAAATATGAGGTGTTTAGAATTACTCAAGGATTATGACATGGGTATTCTTTATCACCCAGGTAAGGTTAATGTTGTTGTTGATGCGTTGAGAAAGTTTTCTATGGATAGTACCACCCATTTTGAAGAAGAGAAGAAAGAGTTAGCAAAAGAGGTGCATAGTCTTGCACGACTAGGAGTTTGACTATTGGATTCCACAGAAGGAGGAGTAGTGGTGATGAATGAGGTTGAATCATCATTAGTGTCAGATTGTAAAAGAGAAGCAAGACCAAGATCCTATTTTTCTTCAATTAAAGGAAAGTATTCATAAGCAAAAAGTGATGACTTCTGAACAAAGGGGAGATTGTGTTTTGAGGTATCAAGGTAGATTGTGTGATTGATTTCAAGGGTAATTGGGATGATCACCTACCTCTTATTGAGTTTGCTTACAACAATAGTTACCACTTTAGCATCCAGATGGCTCCTTATGAAGCTCTTTATGGGAGACGATGCAGTTCTCCTATTGGATGGTTTGAGGTTGGTGAAGTTGGGTTGATAGGAGCAGACTTAGTTCATCAAGCTATGGAGAAGGTGAAAGTTATTCAAGAGAGGTTGAATACATCCCAGAGTCGTCGGAAATCCTACATAGATGTTAGGAGAAAAGACCTAGAGTTTGAAGTAGATGATTGGGTATATTTGAAGGTTTCGCCCATGAAGGGTGTTATGAGATTTGGTAAGAAGGGGAAACTTAGTCCCCGGAATATTGGTCTTCATAGAATATTTAAAGCGATTGGTAATGTAGCTTATGAGTTGGAGCTACCACAAAAGTTAGCAGCGGTACGTCCAATATTTCACATTTCCATGTTGAAGAAATGCATGGGAGATCCTTCACTTATCATATCAGTTGAATATATTGGTATCAGGGATATCTTGTCTTATGAGGAGATTCCTATTTAGATTCTAGATCGCCAAGTTCGCAAGTTGAGAACAAAGGAAGTAGCATCAGTCAAAGTCCTTTGGAGGAACCAATTTATTGGGGAATCTACTTGGGAAGCTGAGGAGGATAGGAAGAAGTGATACCCCAATCTCTTCGAATCTGGAGAAGTTCCAAATTAAGCTATTGATCCTTTTCTTGGCATTTTATTTATAAGTTGGCATGTTGAAATTGCATTGTGCTTGTTGGGTGTTTGAACTGTATGTTTGATGTGACGCCCTTAGCCTAATAGGAGTAAGCTCATTCGAGGGCAAATGTTCCCAAGGGGGAGATATTGTAACACCCCGTAACTAGAAAGAACTAGAAAGAAGTTCAAAATTGGAAATAGTAATTTTTGGAAAGAATATAAAAATTTGGAATTTTGTTAATTGTGTTAAGGTTGAGTTTTTGGTCTACTTCAAATTACCTTAACTCCTAGATCAAGAATGGTTAGGTGATTCCGAGTTTGTATAAGTGAGATATGCCCTTTGGAAGTTGGGTTGTTTAAATAAGGAAATTTCCAAACCGGATATTAGGAGGGTATTATGGTCTTTTCACCACTCAATTAAGTTAATTCGTTATTAGGAATTAAATTGGGGTCTAAACTGAATTGTTTCAGTTTAGACAATTGGAAATTTACGCTAGGATTTTTGGAGGAGAAAAGAGGAGAAAAAGTAAAGTTCGTCATTCTTAAAGGTTTACCTTGTGGATTTTGACAATGGTTGATCCCTAAAGACATATGTAAGTCCGTCATAGCGTTGGGTTCGTTCACCCACGCGCCAATCATGTTTATTTATGCAAAGTTTGTTCTAGAAAGTTGAGAGTTGATGAATCTAGAATGGTGTTCTTGAAATTAGCCTTCGTTCTTGAGTTAGGTTGAGATTGAGGAGTTCCTTGAGATTAAAATGTTGTTTCCTGGAGTTGTTTGAGTTAGATTCTTGTATACAAACTGGGTATGTAGATCTAAAGGGAATTTGAGAAAAAGAACCGAGTTTAGGCGAAATGGGGTTAGAAAATTAAGAAGGAACAAGTCGGCAGAATTTGGGTACAAGGTGTTCCTCAGGATTGAAAAAGTTTTCCTCGCGTCATGGAGCGGTCAAGAACCATTCTGCCTTATTTTCGTCACCAAATAATTGAATACATCTCCGCGTTGCGGAACTACTTCCAGACAGTGATATCTTGAACTTTTCTCATGTTCAACTATCTAAAAACACTCATAAACATCATGAGCTCTTTTCTATCACAAATCACAATCCTTGAATCCGTAATTCAATAGGAAAGTTAAGAGTCAATTCAAGAGAAGTTCATAAATTTTTTTAAAAGTCTTTTACAAACGTTTTAACTTTGTTTTAAGACTTGAGTTTTGAGTTGAGTAATGAGTAAAGAGCAAGGTTTGAAGTTCATTTCTTCAAATGAGTATATGGGGACTATGCATTCCTAGAGTTTAAAAATGTTTTCACATTTGAACAAGAAACGAAACTGAGATTTCCAAAAGAGCCTTTGAGCTAGTTTTCAGTTAAATAATAAATGTTTTCCCATTTAAAGAAGAAAGGAAACCTTGATTTCCAAAAGAGCCTTTGAGCTATAGTTTTCAGTTAAAGAGTAAATATTTTCACATTTGAGCAAAAAACTATGATTTCCAAGAGAGCTTTTAAGCTAAGTTTTGAGTAATTATCTCAAACTAAAGAAATAAGTTATGTTTTTAAACATATGAGCTAGTATATTTTGGGAGTAGTATTGAGCACCGATAAGAGGGAGAGTTCAGATAACTCACAGCCCTCATAAACCATGTAGCCGTCATGGGTCGTAAATAATCATACGTTTTAGATGAATCCTTAAGTGTGCTTTTTAGCATAGACTAGTGGATCTACTAAGTTAAGGCGTCCTATATGAAGCAGAGTATAGGACAGTTCTGACAGCATGGGCAAGACATTGTATTATCACTTAGGCTCTGAGTGGTTGTTGTCGGTTAGAGAAACTCCCACAACAATATTTTGTATTTTTATATACATCAGAGATATTTGTATTTTCATATACAAACAAAGTTTATATTGTATCTTTGCATACATAGAGAGTTATTATTGTATTTCTAAATACAAAGTGTTGAAAACCATGTTTTAAAGCCTTTATTTATACTGCATTTATGTATACTGTTTATATTGAAATGAGTTCAGTTAAGTTTAGTGGAGTTGAGCCAGGTAAGTTCCTCAGTTCCATTCAAGCTTATGTCTTGTTTAGCATTCCAATTCACATACTCGTACATTCAATGTACTGATGCCAGTTTTTTTGCATCTTCTTATGATGCAGACGTAGGTAACCAGGATCAGCATCCAGTGCCTCGTTGATCAGGTTAAGCACTCAGAGTTTGGTGGTGAGCGTCCTTGCTTTCCAGAGGATCCCTTTTATTACTTTCAATATTTTAGTTCATTAGGATGTTGTGGTTCTTGTCCCGACATCCATTTCAATTATTAGAGGTATCATATATAGACAGTCAGTGAGTTCATTTGTCTTTACTTTGTTATTGGCTTATGTTCATATTTGAGTTGTCACTTTGGCTATGTTAAATGTTTATTTCTAAAACATTATGATTTTAGTTTTGAAACAGTTGAGTTATGCTTAAAGTCTTCGCCTGAGTAAGTAAGTCAGGCCAAGAGTTCGGTTGGGGCCAGGAATGGTTCTTGGGTGCCAGCCACGTCCGGGGTGTAGGGGCGTGACACAAATTTTCCAGATTTTTATATTCTTTCAAATAAAATGGCTATTTCCAATTCTTAACTTCTTCCTTGTTATTTCAATTTGCGAGATGTTACAGGTTTGTCTGGATAGACATATGCTAGTGGATTAACGTAAGCTAGAATTTAATGGTTCTTACATTGGCAAGTGAAAACACTTCTTTTCGATTTGGGGTAGACACCAGATTCCATGCTAATAACTCACGTGGTCTTAAATATCTATTAAAGGTAAATCTACCACAACAATGAACCAAGGATACTTCAAGAAGTATCTCACGAATGTTTTAAAGATGCTATGTTACATTGACCATGTTTTTATGACTTATGTTTTCTAACTATTTTATCTCATGTTTTAGCTTGATCATTGCATATCATGGAAAGGTCCCTTTATGCATGAATTTTCATACTTTATGCAATGCTACCATACTTGGTACATTTTTGTACTAATGCACACTCTTGCCCATATTCTCCCAAATATAGGGTTTGATGCTCTAGATTCACATCTCTGTGGCTAGGGATCATCTAGTAGATGTTGAATAGTCGTGAATCCTCATATTCCAAGGAACGATCCTCAATTTCATATCGTCTTTACATTTAAGTTTGGTATGTGATCTACAGGTTACGTCCCGATCACTCCTTTTCTACTAGATGGCTTGAGACTATGTTACACTTCCGTTAAAATTTATTAACTCTTTCGCTATGAAATTTTCTTTCAAACCTTCTTAATGATCCATTATCTTGGATGATGTATGCTAAGTGTCTTTTGTAGGTCCTCTAGGGGTCCTATACGCCATTTTACGCCTAGGGTATACCTTGGGTCATGACAAACTTGGTATTCATAGCACAAGGTTTAGAAAGGTCCTAGGAAGTCTCATAAGCCAATTGAATAGAGTCTTGTTCATGAATGTGAAGTGCGCTATATTTATGAATGAGAGGCTATAAGATGTTTAGGAAGCTCCACTTTTTACATTACTCTAAATTTGTGTAATAGAGTTTAGTTCTACAGTGTATCTGTCCTAATCCTTATATGATGTTGTAGATACGTAATTTTTTACTAAACTTAAGGTCTTACACCATTTTTAGAGATTAAATATTTTATAAAAAATCTAAATTAAATATTTTGGTTTTTACCTTATTTTAATAAGTTTATTTTAAATGATTTAAAAATAACAAAACAACTATATATTTTCTTTTAATTTGATTTAATAAAAATGCTAGTGTTTCTTAATTATATATCTAGATTAACTGTTAAAACTTTCTTATATTTTTTTAGTTCAAGATAGTAAGTTAATATTTTTATTATTATATTTTATATATAATTTCATAAAAAATAATTACTAACCTAAACTACCCCATTAACATCATTCTTCCTACCGCATGGTGGGAGCTATGTCTTTATTAAATTTGTCCAGTTGTACTCTTAGTAGCTCTTGTACCTGTCTAGACTAGATTAATGGGAGTTATTAAGATGTATACAATGTTTTAACTAAAAGAATGTTTAAAGTTAGTATTTATGAAATCATATTTTATCTTTTATTTTGTTTTCATTAAATTTCCGCATGTGTAATTATTGGTGTAAGAGGGTTCTACTTTGGTGGTTGTATGTAGGTGCCCTCAAGGCCCGGTGGGTTGGGTCGTGACACATGTACACTGTTTGGTGGGTTTTACATATAAAATTCAACGACATACCTTTGTTGATCTAGAACTTGGCCCGAATGTTGGTTGGAGCGAAATTTTGAGCAACATTTAACTTGGGAAAGGATTATAGGCTTTCTTTGATTCGGTTATGCCTTTCAAGCCTACCGAATGACATATTATCCATAGAACTCCCATTTCGAGCCTGAAACCTTTTTATTCTAATAACCATATTTTAGCGTATATCTTTTTACTGCGTAAATGCACTATTCTTGATCTCACCTTCTTGAGCGCACTATCAATTATCTTCACAGTGCCAAACATCTAAGTTGGGTAACACAGTGAAAAGGTCAAAAATGTGAAAGTCCAAAACAAAGTTAGAATGAAAAAAATGAAAAAAACCTCCAACGAAAAGGAGAGAATGGAAAAACTAGGAAAATAAATGAGGAGAAACTTTCAAGAAAACAAAGGTCAAATGCGAAAATGGAAAAATATTGAGAGCATTGTGCAAATTCTATGGAGGAAATAGTCACTTTATCCATAAAGAATATCCTACCAATTCCTAAGCCTACATTACAAGCCAATGAAAATTCCTATTTGATCTCATTTTTGTTGTTCTCACATTAGTGGATACTTACATAAGGGCCAAGCATATGGTATCTCAATCTCATGCATTGAACATCTTTCTGAGTGTCAGTCACTTTCAAAAAATGTCCTATGTCTAAATTATTCTACAGTATGTGAAAAAAGGACTTTATTTTGTTGTATGGGCACTTGAAACATGAAGATATGAATAGTTCTAGTCCCTTAATTTATGCAAGATGGACTGTTCTTGTTAATACTTAAGAATGTTTGAGATACCATTTGAAACTATAGGGATTACTCATAGTTGACCTCAAATTTGTCTAAGAGTAGTTGAAGGCGATTCATATGCATAATACTAAATTTTTGTACCAACTAAAGTCAAAACAATTTCCACGATGAATTAATTTCTTTCTTTTCTCTTCTAGTATTTTTTTTAACAAAAGACATTCTTTTAAAAATAATATTTTTTGATTTATATGAACTACGTTTGACCTGATTCTTGCTATACAAGATACGTAGGCAGTCCTACAATGGCCTCGTTCTCACAATTTTCTTATATCCTTGAAAGAACGAAATTGGATCAGTTCTTTAAAAAGAAAATCTGAAAAATGATAAATTAAAAAGTGGTTCAAAGTTCCTCATTTTGAAAAATTAGGGCATATTTTTATTTGTTAAAAAAATCACTCTCATTTCTAGGGAATAAGAACTCTAGTAGAATTTTAACCTTAGGGAACAAACACCCGATTCTGTTTCATTTTTAGGAAACAAACTCCTTAATTGCATTTTTTCTTTGGTAAAAGTGTTTCTCATTCATGCTAATAGCGTAATTAATATTTTTCTAGTGCAAACTAGGACAATAAAAAATGTTGTGGTGATTCTATTTGATAATTTTGGTAAGAAGGACCCGCCTACATAATGAGATTATTTGGACCCTCCTCATAATGGGATTAAAAGGATCCTCCTACATAATGAGATTTAGTGTAGTAGGACCCTCCTGGACAATGGGATTTTAGTTTAGCAGTACCTTCCAACATAATGGGATTAGCAGGACCCTCCTACATAATAAAATTTTAGTTTAGCAGGACCCTCATACATAATGATTTTAGTTTAGCAGGACCCTCTTACATAATGGGATTAGTAGGACCCTCCTGAACAATGAGATTAAGTTTCGCAAGAGCCTCCTAGACAATGGGAATTAGTGTAGTAGGACCATCCTGAACAATGGGAATTAGTGTAGCAGGACCCTCCTGGGCAATGAAAATTAGTATAGCAGGATCCTCCTGGATAATGGAATTTAGTGTAGCAGGACCCTCCTGGACAATGGGAATTAATATAGCAGAACCCTCATGGACAATGGGATTTAGATTAGCAAGACCCTACTACAAAATGGGATTAGCAGGACCCTCGTGGACAATGGGATTAGCAGGATCCTCCTACATAATGGGATTTAGTTATTTTCTCCTACGATAAACACTTTCTAGTCTGAGATTGTTATTTTTTATTTTCTCCTAGGATAAACACTTCCTAGTCTGAGAAGTTATATTTTATTTTCTTCTAGGATAAACACTTCCTAGTCTGAGACCTTTATTTTTTATTTTCTCCTAGGATAAACACTTCCTATTCTGAGACAGTTTTTTTTATTTTCTCCTAAGATAAACACTTCCTACTGTGAGACGTTATTTTCTCCTGGGATAAACACTTCCTAGTCTGAGACCTTTATTTTTTATTTTGTCCTAGGACAAACACTTTCTAGTCTGAGACAAACATTTTTTTTCTCCTGGGATAAACACTTCCTAGTCTGAGTCGTTAATTTTTTTTCTCCTAGTATGAGTCAATTATTTTTATTTTCTTTTTCTCTCCTAGGATAAACACTTCCTAGTCTGAGATTGTTATTTTTCATTTTCTCCTTGGAAAAACACTTCCCAGATTGTTATTTTTTATTTTCTCCTAGGATAAACACTTTTTAGTCTGAGTATATTTTTCTTAATTTACATTTGCTAAGGACTCACAAAATTTTCCAGTGAAAACTGGGGAAATTTTTTTGTTTTTGATGGTTTTTAGGTTTTTTCAAGAGAAACATCGATTTGAAATTCAAGAACAAAGTTTCAACTCTTTTCAAAATAATCAATCCCATGATAGCCATAATCAACTTCTTCAATGCATGTAGTAGCCTGACTTCCTGACATCTATTTCTATTCATCTTCTGATTAAGAAAACATGCAGTCATTCAAGAACATATTCAAATTGTAATTTTGAAGAGTGCCGAAAACTCACTTTAAGTGTAAAGTTAAGCATCAAATTCAATTCAAGATCAAGATGCTCACCCATAAAATCAAGGTGATAGGTGAAAGTGAAGACTCGAGTGAAGACTCAAGAGAAGCTCAATAGATAGGAGCTTTTACTTCATTTTTTTTTTACCATTAGGTTTCATTTTTTTATGTAAGGATAAGAGCCGCGACCTGGAGCCTTGATGGAACCTCACTTACCTTCCAACTCATCACCTCATCTCCTTGAACTACACGTGACCGATTCCCTTATAACCCGAGATATCTAGGGTGTCCAAAATCACGACTCGGTCGCCCAAATTTTTCCTTCAAATACAAGTTCAGTCAAAATTTGTCACGTTATCTACTTCTTTTTCTGAAAACTATTCGTGTTTCCAGTAAAAGAGAGGCAAACTGTAGACACATAATTTTTGACCGAACATAAGGTCTTACACCATTTTTAGAGCTTAAATAATTTATAAAAAATCTAAATTAAATTTAATAAATAAGGTAGTGTTTCTTAATTATATTTCTAGATTAACTATTAAGATTTTCTTATATTTTACTAGTTCAAGATAATTAGTTAATATTTTTATTGTTACTAGGTTTAATGCACGTGCGTTGCACGTGAAAATCAAACCATGTACCACACTATTTTTAAAAATAATATGAATACTGCTAAAAATAAAAAAAATAGTCACTCTTAAATAAACTTTCTACTACCTTCCCCATAGTGCATTACTTTGTTATTATTGTTTTGTAGGTATTCTTCCTTTTAATATATTATAATATAAATAAATATTGATATCAACTATAGAAGATATACTAAAATTGGATGTTTTAGCTGAAGTATTAGATTAATTTAACATTCATGTTATGGAGTGTTCTAATTTCACTGAACATTGAGATTGTCAACATTTGTAAATCAAGCATGAGGTTTTAAGAAGAGAATAATAGAAAACATAAAAAACCGTAGTTTAAAAATGTGAGGAAACCAATGTGTAGTATTAGTATGTGCATATTGTTTCTTATCATAAAATATAAAAGATATACTAAATTGTGTGTTTTAAGAAGAATATAATAATAATAATAATAATATTTTTTTAAAATGTAGATTAAAATTTTGATGAAGCCCCTCTTTTTACAGCCAATAAAATGTAGTGTATGAAAAACTGCTTGTGGTGCCGTATCAAAAAGAAATCACAACTCTTTAGAAAAGTCGCAACCCTTCAGAAAGGTCAAAACTCATCGGAAAAATCATAACTGTTCGGAAAAGTCGCAACCCTTCAGAAAAGTCACAACTCTTCGGAGTCGCAACCCTTCGAAAAAGTCACAACTCTTCGGAAAAGTTGCAACCCTATAGAAAAGTCACAACCCTACAAAAAGATCACAACTCATCAGAAAAGTTATAACTCTTCGAAAATGTCACAACCCTTGAATGTGAAAAGTTGTCGGCCTTTAATATAATATAATATAATGCACAAATAAATATAATACAATATATATTATTGAAGATATACTACATTTTTTGTTATAAGTTGGGGTATTATAATAATTTAACATTTAAGTTATTAATTCATTCTTTTAAGGTAGTATAAATAAAAAAAAGATAGATATAAATTGGTCTAATTTTAATTTGATATGAAATTTAAAAAATAAAGAAGACTTTTAGTTTAAGAATCATATGTATAATATATAAAAATGTCATATAACTTTGTGGTCTTAAAGATGCGTCCTCACCCCCAAGAAAAAAGAACATTCTATATTAAACTAAATAAAAATAAAAGTACAACAAATAAATTAAAAAAGAAAGAGTAGCTATTAAATGTAGTTTCGATTATTCAAACATGTTTTTGATCAAATACTTTTTCTCCAACAGTCCGAGACTTTTTAGATTCTGAACACCAAGTTGTAGTTTGTGCAATGGAAATTATTGAACTTCTTGTCAAGGAAGAGTTTCTGCAAAAGTATATTTTATGTCTATGAAAATGAGTGCATATTAATTATCACGATACTCTTGTCGTTTGAAGTTAGATTATTTAATTCTCATTTTTGCATCAACTTTTATTAATCTATCTAATTTACCCACAAAAAAAAATATTGTAATTGCACAATCGACCAACTCTCACAATCTTCTTTGTTTGAAGTAGAAGAATAGAAAACTTACAAAATTCGTAGTTTAAAAGTGTGAGAAACCCCCTCTATTTATAGACAACAAAGGATAGTATGAAAATGTGTTTATCGTATCTTTTCAGATAAGCCACTACCCTTCAGAAAAGCCACAACTTTTCAGAAATGTCATAACTAGTCGAAAAAGTCACAACTCTATAAAAAAATGTCAGAACCTTTCGGAAAAGTCACTACCCATCAGTGTGAAAAGGTGTTTACATTTAATATAATATAGTGTATATAAATTTAATATTAAATATAGAATATATAATAAATTGGGTGTTTTAAGTTGGGGGTATTATAGTAATTTAACATTCAAGTTAGGGAGTTCATGCTTTTAAGATAGTATAGAAGATAGATATAGATATTTTATATATAATTTAATTAAAAATAATTACTAACCTAAACTACCCCATTAACATCATTAATCCACCACTCCCACACATCTTCCCACTATCTCTATACTACACCCCACTCCCCTCAAGCCCTACACCACGCAACCCATCCTAAATACTACTACACAGCACACACATACGTTACTATACATATAGGCACACACACACACAAAAACAACATGACACACACACACACAAACGTACAACACTTGAAAAAAGAAGACAACAAAAGAAAAGAAAAGGAGAAAAAGCAGAAAAGACACAACACAATACACGCACACAAAGAAAAAAAAAATAAAAAACTATAAAACCAAAAACAAACGCAGCAATGAGAAGGAGAGAAAAGAAAAAGAAAAAAAAAGAATTGACACAGCAACACAACATTTAGGAACAGCAAAGGTTGAATTTGAGGTATGCTTTCGTGGTTTCAAGTTCGTGGTTTCTTATTACGATCTTTTTTTTTCGTGAATTAATTTTCAAAAGCAGTAACACTGAATTCTATTTTATTATTATTTTGTTAGTTTTATGTCATGATTGTACAAGATTGATTCCAATATATTGAAGTTGTTCATATTTCGTATATGTTTGACATATTAATATTTTTTAATGTAATTATAATATTAAATATGTTGAGATTTTTATATGGTTAAATTTAGAGTAAAAATATAGCACCTAGTTATGTCTTGTTTTTTGATATATTTTATTCGTGTCTTTTGTAATGTATGGTTGTTTGATAACGTGATTGCGTCATGAGTGATTGTTAAACATATTCATATTGTCCCACGTTTAGTTAGATTGTTAAAACTTATATAGTTCGTTAATTGGAAAGTGATTTTTGAAGGCTTAGTTTTCTATTAAACTTATTCACCATATTAGAAGATCATCTTTTAAGTGAGAGAGAATAAAATATGGTTGTTGATAATTTTATTACGAATCAGATAGTTCGTTTGATCAATTGTTTTGAAAGATAAAAAATGGGTGGGTCCAACTTTGATAAGAAAAATAAGATCTAAGCTTCAATATTTTTTTATTCGTTTTCATGTAGTGGAAATGGTTAAGCTCGTAAATATAATTTAAAATAATATTAGAATTCATTAAACAATTAGACAAGTATAAACACTTTTTAAAAATTTTGTTTCAACAAAGAATGTGGTTACACATCTTTTTTGAAATATTTACAGAAATTAAAGGATCCGGTGACACAGCTTGAACAAATTATTTCAATAACTAACTTTCATCAATTTTAATAAAGAAGTGTAAAGAAAGAAAATTAGGTGACGCACTCGAGACAATAAAGTAGTTATGCTTTTAAGATATTTTATGTCAAAATCGAGAATGCAGTTATGCATCTGGTTTAAGATTTAAAAACTCAACAATAAAAAAAATATAAGCAAACCCTGGCCTTTACACACAATTTAACCAAAAATATATTCATCTAAGTATAAATAAAAAAAAACGGTCGTTCTAGAACCACGAGACTCGAGGGATGCCTAATACCTTCCCTTCGAGACACTGAAGTCCTTACATGAACTTTTGTTTTGGCAGACCAAAACTAAAAAGTCATTCCTATTGATTAGTGATTCAAAAAGGTGACCTGGAACACCGTAACTCAATTCTAAGTGGCTACTCTGAATAAATAAATAAATCTCTAATCAATACCGTCACTTAAATTGGAAAAACCCTATCAGTGTGCGAGAAAATGGGTGTGGCAGATGCTCTACAAGAGATTGCCACTCGAATGGCTTATGCTAGAAAGAATGTGGAACGAGAAGGTCCTCCTTAAGCTCCTCTAGTTTCGGTTGACTCTTTGGCCGAAGAAGTGACTAATGCATATTTTAGAGCTATTTTTTAAGTGCTGGTCAAGCCAAGACAACATAAGCTAATAGGGAGGTTGTGGCCCTCGTGAACCCAAATGTGGTACCACGACAATTAGAGTGAGAAACTTCACTAGAATAAAACCCCCTGAATTTCATGGTTCTAAGGTTGAGAAAGATCCTCAAGAGTTCAATTGTGAAAAGCCTCTAAGTGGTTAGAGTTGTTGGCATATGCCCTAACTAACTCTAAAAAAACTTAATCTAAATAAAAGACTGAAAATGAAACGCATGTCTGTTGTACTCAAAGTATGATGACTCACCACTGAAGCTGTTGAATACAGATTGAGAATTGATCTAAGCGTGATCTGGATGCTGAGTTACTTGAACCTACATCATGAAAGGATGTAACAAATAGTATGCGACAATACTTGGAATGTACTGAGCTTGCAGGATATAGATAATAGCTGAACAAAATATATAAGATAAACAAGCAATAACTGAGATGCCATACTCTGAACAAAAATGTACATACTGAAACATAACTGAAAAGTTGAGCTAAATACAATGACTAAGTACTAATCATGAAAATAACATGTTGGAAATGAATGTTGAATTATATACCGAAAACCTGGTGAAATGCACTAGAGTCTGACTGTTGGAGCTACTATTAACCGACATAAAACTATGTGAGCTAATCGTGGTATCCGATGAATACACCGCATCGAGATGACCCAATATACCTTGTTTGGGGTATAAAGGCATGACTGGCGTGATCACTAAATTTGATGCCCATATCAGGGACTTATTATCCTACGGGGGCACATAGGTCTGGGAAAATGAGGGTACACTGAACCCTAGTCCAACTCAGTGCTAATTCTACTCCTAACTGAATATGTATCTGACACAATATAACCAATTCTTCTTTTATTCATGAAAGCTCATCCTAATCTTTGTCGAGATTACTGCCTTAGCCCTGTCGTATCATCTGTGTAATGGAGTTCTTTAGTTATTGACGGATTTTTTGGGGTTTTTCTTTCTTTGAATTGTAAGAATAAGAATGAAATGACTGTGAAAAATTGAACCTATACCTTTCTTCAAGATTGAAACTCAAAATTATTCTTTTCTTATGAAATATTTATTATTCGTTGATAGATCCAAAGCATATGTTGTAGAAGCTGACATCAGGCTATTGGCCTTTTATCTACATCTTCCTTTGTAGAGTGGCGTCTTTTATAAGAAAATACTTTCTCAGTGGAACTAAAAAAAAGAGTTTGGCTTTTTTTTTATTGACTTCTAGCCACGCGTGGTGGCTATGCGCATGTGTCCCAAAGTGACATATATTTTTTGATACTGGATAGCTCAATATTCTGACATGCAAATTTGAGAATGCACCATTTAGGTATTGACAATGCAACATTCGAAATCTGAGGCATGTTTATCTGTTTAACTGACCTAGCAAGTATAATTGATGAACTAAAAGAATTTATACAACTAGAGTTCTGAGTTTCATGCAAGGAACTAAGAGAACTTTTCAAGAGACAAGCTAATTCGATTTAGGATACTACAACAACTAAATTACAACAATTATCCAAGGTTTTAGGATTTCGGAGCTGAATCTTGAAGAACACTGCTGCTTGTTCTTGGAAGGTTTGGTCGACTTTTCCTCTTGTTTTTTCTCCAAGTTTGGATGATTTTTGGAGAATGATGGTTTAGGGTAAGTTTGACTAAGTTCTTAGGCATAGACTGAGTAAAATGACGTAGTTTAGAAATTAAATAATGTAGTTTAATGACCCCAACGCATAGGAAAAAGACCTAAATTACCCTAACTTAAAAGTTGACGAAGGCCATTCACGGAAGGACTTACAGACTGTCATTTGGACTATCAACCATCGTCCGTGGTCAGGGTTCATGGTCTGCCTGACAACGCTTCACTAAAATGAGCATAAAATTTAACTACGAGATGGGATTTTAGCAGACTTGGTGGCTTTGGAAAGAGTATTCAATTATCTTTTATTTGATAGGTCATGGGCAACCTAATTAATTTTGCTAAGAGATTTGACCCTTTAAAGTTGACCTAACAACTATTTTCCTCTGAATAACTGCTGACCCTCATCTTGTGTCACACTTACAGTCCTTAGGTCCAACCACAGCCTCTACTGGTCGATCGTGGGTAGGATTAGAGAACATCAACTTTGGACCCCATTGACGAAAATAACATATGGTCCGTGGGTCAATCAACGGATCGTGGTTCATCACCATAGATGTCACCTTTGATCCTAAATTTTTTCCTAAGTTTGGGACTGAGCCAGGAGGCCCATCGTACGGTCCGTTGGTGGCTTTCGTTGGTTCTGACATCAGATCCTAGAAACTGCATTTTTCTATTTTCTCAAATCTGGGGTGTTACATTATCTCCCCCTTAAGGACACTCATCCTCGAAATGTTGAAAACAACTCAAAGTCGAAAAAAGTCTTATGCCGATGTTAGAAGAAGAGATCTTGACTTTGATGTAAACTATTTGGTTTACTTTAAAATATCACCCATAAAGGGTGTAATGAGATTTGGGAAGAAGGGGAAGCTTAGTATCCTCTATGTGGGCCCATATCAAATTTTGAGGATAATTGACAAAGTTGCTTATAAACTTGATTTTCCTAATGACTTGGCATCAGTGCATCAGGTTTTCCATCTCCTCTTGTTGAAGAAATGTGTTATAGATCTGACATTTATAGTTCCCTTAGAAGGTTTGGGATTTTAGGAGAATCTTTCTTACGAGGAAGTTCCGGTTGAGATTTTAGACCGGCAAGTAAAGACGTTGTGAAACAAAGAAGTTGCTTCAGCAAAGGTTTGATGGAGGAATCAATTAGTTGAGGGTTCTACTTAGGAGGCCGAGGCTGATATGATGTCTCGTTATACTCATCTCTTTCCTTTCGTCCCTACTCTAGCCTGAGGTATTTAGTTCCTTATGGTTTACTCTATCGGTGTCATATGTCTTAGATATTTCCATTATTTCCTCAATTATGCATGTTCATGAAATGCTTAAATTTTACGAAAATATGTTAACTTGATTGATTTCTTTCATGTTTATGTGCATTGAGTATGAGCTTCATAGAGACTCCATGAGATGATGTTTGGAACATGCTTTAGCTTGGAGTTGATGTTTCCTCCTCGAATATGTGTTATAGGATTGAATTCATGTTTGGATGTTAGATTAAGTTCCCACCCTCCTTATGATATCTTGAATCTCATTCGAGGATGAATGTTTCTAAGGGGGAGATAATGTAACACCTCAGATTAAAAAATACGTGAAATTGCAACTTTTCTAGGATCTGATGCCGTAGGTCCTATTAACATAGAAATCTTACCCTCTTCCACGCATTACCGGTGGATGCTACAACCGCTATCACTTTGGCTGAAGGATGGGAATGAAGGTCGATGAGGCAGGGAAGAAACGGTTATTCGCTATTGGCTTACCCTTATATCTGGCCTTGGTACAACCTACACATGATAGATTAAGGCTTTGTCCAATTGTTCCATTTTCCTTCTTGTTTACAATCGAAAATCAAGATAAACCGGGAACTACGATAAGATTTGAAAACTCTGGATGCCATTCTGACCTCGATATGTAGCTTCGTGGGTGGCCTGTCTAATTTCACTAAAAATATCAAGTTCCAGTACTTTCATATGGTTCACCAAGATCGCCTATTGTCCTATGCATGAGTCGTAGGTAGGTCTCACGTGAGTCCCAAACTTAGAAGGAATTTTGAGCCAAAGTGGAGACCCACACCGACATGTACGACCTGTACGTGGACCCATGAATTGTACATGGGTCTGTCGTTGGGAGTCCAACACTAATGGTTTCTAAACTCACCAATGACCAACCAGGATGGGCGTGGTCTGACCAATTGGCCATAGGTCTGGCTATTGGTGAGGTCGACATTTTTTTAAGAGGGCTTTTGGAACTTTTCTTAATTATACTAACCCAATAATATGTCATTTTACCTTCTATTAGAAACTCTATATAAACGTTTCAACCCCCAAAATCTCCTAATTCCATTAATTCTCTCAAATTCTTAAAAGAAGAACAAGTTCATCCTCTCAGATATGTCTCTCTCTAGAAGCATGATGAAGAAGACTAGGGTTTCAAGTCAAGTCTCCAATTCCACCATTGAAGTCAAACTTTTTGCATAAAGGTGTGATAGTATCCATGTAACACCTCGGAATTCCAGTAGTCTAGGCATGGGTTAAAGAGTGACGTCTTGTGCCAAAGAAGTAAGCTTGGGAAACGTTCACGAGGACCCATACGGGCTGTGAAAGGCACCACGAATTGTGGTGCGGCCCATGGTAGCCACAGTAGCTAACCAAGCCATGCTCACCTCCCACGACCACCAACGCAGCACGTGGTGGGTACCACGGGTCGTGATGATGAGCGTGGTGAGCTAGACAGTAGCTAGTCTAAGACTGCCCGAAATGTGACCTTACCACGAGCTACCAAATTGCCTGTGAAGGCCACTACGGGTCGTGGAAGGGGTCGTGGTCTAGAGTTGAGGTTTAGGGGTTGAGTGGTGGCAAAGACCAGCCACTAATCAAGGACCACGGGCACCACTACGGGCCGTGAAGTCCTTGATGAGCCGTGGTGCTTATCGTGAGGTGCAATCAACAGTTTCAATTCAGGCATTTTTGGGTCTTTTCCCGTTTTAATAAAATTAATATTATGTTGTTTTACCCAATCCTAGGACCTATGTATAACTGATTTTTACTCCTAAACTCACTCATTAAAGTCATCCTCTCAAATTCACCAAATGAATTGTATTCTCGTCTAAATATTTCTCTCTCAAGAACTTGAAGAAAGAGTTCACTCTAGGATCAAGGTCAAGTCTCCATTCCTCAAGCAATTGTTGGCTTTGTCATTGAGGTATGATATCTTTTAATCCATGGAATCCTTTCATCCATGGATCCACAACATTCCCCAATTAAAAAGTAGAAATTCCCCAAATTTAGTTAAGGTTTTTTTCTAATGTTGTGGGTCTTGATCAATGTTGATCAAAATGATTGTGTTATGATTGTTTATGCATGAATTGATAGGATTACATGTTTTTAGGATGAATATACATGTACCCATGCCTAACCCATGTCTATAAAGATGAAATTTATCCAAATGTATTTATGCCATGAAAGGAGAATTATGGATTTGGATGTATTCTTATAGAATTGACGAGATACATTATAATTGCTTGATATTGAAGCATATGTGATGATTATAATGTTAGTTTTTCTTTGAGAGTAAAGCATATATGATGATTATGAGATGTAGTGTTTTGATAGCGAAGCTTATGTTATGAATTGTTGATTGTTGATGTATTTTTTTTGGAAGGGATGTTCCCACATAAATTTCTTAAGTATGAATGTGAAAAGGTTTACTCACATTGAACGATTCTAGGTTGAAAAGCTTGCTCACCTAAAATGAATTAAAGAATTTATGAACTATGATAATAAGACCTAGCTTGGATTAGTTACTTAGTTGTACCTCTCCATGGATAGTGATTTAACTTGGATTGGTAATATGATACCTCTTCATGGATATCTTGGATTGGTAATATGATACCTTTTCGTGGATAGCTTCGATTGGTAATATGATACCTCTTCATAGATAGCTTGGATTGGTAATATGATAATACCTTTTCATGGATAGCTTTGATTGGTAATATGATACCTTTTCATGGATATCTTGAATTGGTAATATGATAACTTTTCATGGATAGCTTGGGTTGGATACTTAATTGTACATTTCTATGGATAGCTTGGATTGGAATGATGATGTGCCCTTCCATGGATAATGACTTAGTTGGCTAGATGGGGTGCCTTCCATGAATAATAAGAACAACTAAGAATTGAATACTTCTCACATCAAGTTAAGCATAGTTATGATGAAACAAGGTTAAGGAAGTATCGTAAATATGTTTTATGATGATATTCACTTGCGTTGATTATGGTTTTTGACTTATGGTTCCTTAAGATACATGTTTTAGCTTGATCATTATATACTTATGAAATGCCCGTTTGAGAATGTTTTGAATGTTTTATGCAAGCTATCATATTTAGTACATATTTGTACTAACACAAACTCCCGCCTACATTTCTTATTCAAATGTAGGGTCCGACGATCTCGGTTCTCATTGTCGTGGCTAAGATCATAGTAAAAGCAAGACTTTAAGATTGGTGAGTCCTCATAACATTCAAGGATTTGGCCATCATTTCGCTTATGTTCTTTTGTTTTATGATTTGAACATTGTTGTATGGGATGTGTCCCAAAATATTCATGTTTTAGATCGTTTGAGACAAAGTGTAATAGACTTTGGCTTTTGATATGAAAACTTTGATTGTTTTGAAAAAAAGTTTTAAATTTCTGCTCATTTCTATTATCTTATGTTATGAAATCTAAGTGGCTTGTATGAGGCCTCTCGGGGTCTTCTACTCCATGTTACATCTAGGGGGTACCCCTGGGTCGTAACAAACTTGGTAATCAGAGCACAAGGTTTAGAATGGTTCTAGGATGTCTCAAAACTACGTCTAGTAGAGTCTTATTCATAAGTGTGAAGCGCGCCACATTTATGGTTGTGAGGCTACCTGATATTTAGGAAAATTCACTTCTTTTTTCACTCTAAGTCGTGCTATAGAGTTTATATCTATAAGGTTTCTCTCCTAGTCCTTACTGGATGGTCTATAAGATATGACTACTAGAAGGGCATTTGCTAGAAGAAATGAGGGAGACAATATGGGTCAAGAAGCTCATCCTCAAGCTCTAGTTGACCCTTTCGTCGAACAAGTGACTAATGCAAAATTTAGGACTGAATTTCAAGTGTTGGCTCAAGCCGTGACGGCCTTAGACAATAGAGAAGTTGTGAACACCGTGAACTCAAATGCTAGTATGACGACATCTAGAGTAAGGGACTTCACAAGGATGAATCCTCCAGAATTTTATGGTTCCATGATTGAGGAAGATCCTCAAGAGTTCATTGACATAATCTAAAAGGCATTGGCTATCATGGGGGTGACTCAAGTGGAGAAGGCGGAATCGCTCGCTTATCAACTTAAAGGGGTTGCTCAAATTTGGTTCAACCAATGGAATATAACAAGACTGGAAGATGCTGATCCCATAGAAAGGAAAGGTTCAAATGTGCTTTTCTTGATAGGTTTTTCCTCTTGATATGAGGGAGGACTAAGTGATTGAGTTTATCAATCTTCGATAAGGAAATATGACTCTGAAAGAGTATTCTCTGAGGTTCACACAATTTTCAAAGTATGGTCGTTCCATAGTTGTCGACCCTAGGTCTAGAATGAGCAAGTTCGTTTTGAAAGTGTCCGAATCGGTTCTGAAAGAACGTCCTACTTCTATGCTTCTTCATGAAATGGATATTTCTCATCTCATGGTCCATGCCAAACATATTAAAGAGGAAAATCTTAAGGGGAGGTCTAGGGAAACAAAGAGGGCAAGAACAAATGATGGCAACTTTTCATACTCTAGCTCCGGCGGACGTGGTCGTTCAAGGTTTCGACAAAGGTTCTCCAAGCAAGGTTCTTCTAATGTTCCTCCAAGGTCTAACAGTGAAAGGGTGTCTAACCCTAAACCTCAAGGAGGAAATTGTAGTGGATCCCTATTTCCTACTTATGTTAGGTGTAGAAGGAAGCATGAGGGTAAGTGTCAAGCCGACACAAATGGTTGCTTCAGTTGTCAAAATTGCCAACAAGTGTAGTATGAACATCATAGGCTTCCAGGTTTGTTTCAGAGAATGTCAATTCCAGAATACAAGTGGGAAGGGATAGCCATAGATTTTGTTTTGGTTTTCCGATGACTTTGGAGAAGTTTGATTATATTTGGATAGTGGTGGAGAGATTGACTAAGTTAGCCCATCTTATTCTAGTAAAAATAGATTATAATGCTACGTGATTGGCTAAAGTTTATGTGAGAGAGATAGTGAGGTTGCATGGGGTGCCCCTCTCTATCATCTCAGACCGTGGTCCCAATTTACATCTATGTTTTCGAGGAAATTGCCCGATGAATTGAGCACATAACTCACTTTTAGTACAACTTTCCATTCACAGACAGGCGAGAGAACTATTCAAGTGTTAGAAGACATGCTGAGGGCTAGTGTGATTGATTTTGGAGGTCATTGGGATAAATTCTTACCTTTGTGTGTGTTCTCTTATAATAATAGTTATCACTCCAGCATATATATGGCACCGTTTGAGGCATTCTATGGGAGGGGATGTAAATCACCCACATGATGATTTGAGGTTGGATATGTAAAACCTTTGGGGGTTGATTTAGTAAAGGATGCTCAAGATAAGGTGAGAAGTATTCAAGCTAAGATTTTGGCGGCACAGAGTAGGCAGAAGAAGTATGCAGACCATAAGGTAAGAGACATGACATTTCAGATTGGTGATAATGTTCTTTTTAAGGTATCACCCATGAAAGGGGTGATGAGATTTGGCAAAAAGGGCAAGCTAACTTTGCGATACATTGGTCCATTTGAGGTTCTTGAATGTGTAGGGCCGGTGGCTTATAGATTGGATTTACCTCCTAATCTATTGGGAGTTCATTCGGTATTTCATGTGTCTCTGTTGAACATATATCATGGTGACGGGGATTACATCATTAAATGGGACTCACTCGTGTTAGAAAAAGACCTCTAATATGAGGAGGAACGAGTTGCAATTCTTGATCGTGATGTGCGTAAGCTGAGGACCACTGAGATTAAGTTTGTGAACGTTTAATGGAAGCATCGTCCAGTTGAGAATGCTACTTCGGAAACCGAGAAGGATATGCGAGACAAGTATCCCAAATTGTTCGTCGATTTAGGTACTACTCCATTCTTTCTTTAGCCTATTTTTCCTATGTTGTCACTCGGGGACGAGTGATGGGTAAATCAGTATCTATTGTAGCAACTATAGGAAAGCCAATGGGCAAAAAATTTTGGGTCGGAAAACTTTTTCGTAGTAACTTGGATTTCCCAACCTAGTCCAGATTTTAATGAAATCGAAGTCATTAAAGTCTAG
Organism: Solanum stenotomum; assembly: GCF_019186545.1. Taxonomy (NCBI): domain Eukaryota; kingdom Viridiplantae; phylum Streptophyta; class Magnoliopsida; order Solanales; family Solanaceae; genus Solanum; species Solanum stenotomum. The sequence goes on from NC_064288.1 coordinate 43,283,020, forward strand.
GGAAATCTGGTTATATAATTATGAATTTGATCACATGATTGGCTAGATAAGGTGTTAAGAAACCCGTACAACTTTACAAAATTGAATTTGGGCGAGTAGAATTCTTGGAATTCATCTTACTGTGAACGTGTAGTTTTTTAGTGTTGTTGGTTGAAGGTGTGTTGTGAAATAAGGGTTTAGAATTATTAAATTAGCTCTCTGATTCCGTGCAAGCTGGTAAGGTAGGATTCTTCCCGCCAAGGCAGGGCCGCTGTAGCGGGGTGAGCATCGCTATGGTGGGGCAGTCGCGACCTAAACTCGCAAATAAACCCCCAAATCATTTTATTCTGCAATTTTTGAACTTGAGAGCTGAGGAACGAACCAAAGTCTTTTCTTGACAGTTTTCCACTATTCTTGAGGCTAAAGGTAAGATTTTCACTCCCAAAATACATTTTAGATCTGTAAAATGTATTCTAATAGGTAATTATCGAAGGGGGAGGGTTTTGATTTGAGAATTATGGTGGAAAAACCCTAATCTGTGAATGGGGATCATGGGTTGGATCTAGGGTTGATAGAATTGTTGGTAATTTGGGTAATTAAATATTGATTATTGATACCTGTGTTGTATTAATTGTTTGTAGAACAAGAACAAGCGGAACGAATCCGGAAAGGAAAGAATCAAGTTTCTTAAGGGATAAAACTTGTTTCGAGGTAGCTGGTGGTTCTGATTTCATGTTGTGTGATGTATGTTCGTTCTTGCTTCATCATAATATCTCTATGTATGCGAATGTTTCATTATTGATCACACTAGTTGTAAATGATATAGATGAATGATGAATGCCATGAATCATGACTTGGTTGTATGATTATGATAATATACTTGTCATTGTGATTATGGCTTGTTGAATGGATCGGGTGTTGAGCTCCGACACATTAATTTGGATCAGTTGCCACGTTCCGACATATTTATGGGATCGGTTGCCACATTCCAACATAATCATTGGATCTGATAGCACGTTCCGGTATGCTAACAGTTTGGGTTTGGGTTCCATGACTTGACATGATTGTATGAATGAGAACTGTGAAATGCTTTGTTGTTCTTCATGTTGTTGATATTGTATATATCTGGTATATGCATGTTATTGTTACGTTGTAATGGCTTATGTATGTTGCACTTAGTGGGATAGCTGCGTGGTCCAACCAATACACTGTGGTTGTGTACTGATACTGCACTTGCTCTTTGTTTGTTTAGTATAGGGCATCTTCCGACGGCTATTGAAAGAACTCGCTTAGAAGATCACTGATCTTTCGAATTCAAGGGTGAGCCAGTTCCTTCGGGTTGCTATGAGTTCTCTTTTTGTCTATGTCCACATTTCAGAATTAGACTAGTTTTTTAGTTAGTTTTTTGATTAGTTTGGGGTTGTATCACTTCTTGTTAGACTTATTCTTGAACTTTAGATGTTTTGGTACATTGACTTTCAGGTTCTAGGCGTCTTTTCCGCATTTATTTAGTTCTTAGACTTTTGTTTTGGATTTTATGGGAACCCCCTATTTCTTTCCTTAGAATTTAACCTCCCACCGAAGGGTTAGTGTGGGTACCAATCACGATGGTCTGGGTCATGACATTCGACTTGTCTCTGTATTTTTTGATGAAATAAAGTAATCCTATGATAAGAATTTAATTGGGTATCCACCAATCTTTTCTTATATTAGTTTCACCTTGTTATCTAGAAACTTTAGATCTTTGGGAGGCAATCGAGTAAGCCTATTAGGAAATTTACCTACTTGGATACCTCACATGGCTCAAATAATTAGGATTCATAAAGACCAAACAACTACAATGTATAACAGAAAGGTGTGTCGTGTCTCTTCAACAATTTTCACTCGCATTATGCCTCTAAAATCATAAAAAATCATCTGGGATTATGTCAAGGCAGAATACTTTGAGTTGCGGAAGATGAAAGAGCTAGAAACCATCAAGGAATAATAGGAAACAAAATAATATTGAAAATCATATTTGTGAAGCAACAATATAAAATTGACAAAAACAAATTATTCATCAAACAGGTAGATATAAAATATATCTATAATATCGAATAGGGCATTTAAAATAAGTTAATGTACACAAAATACATCATTTTAATGTCTGCTAAGTTCTTACATTTCTTTCATTAAGTAAATATAAGATGTTCCAATGACTATTTGTCAATTTGATTTTTTGGAGTGTCTCTAAGAACAAAGGTCTATTGTTCACATCATTAGCCCAACATTTCTCTACCAACCTGCGTGGGATCGGTTGAAATTAGTAAAAACAAAATCAAGTAACATCATACGTCGACATAATTCCTTTGCACCAGTGACTAAACAAGAATTCTTTAATGCCTTTCATTGAGGTAAATGATTTTTGCGAAAGATTCATAAAACTTTGATAACTATGAAGCAACATTGTAGAAAATCCTTACTTTTGTAACTACTTAAAAGAGAGAGTAAGAAGAAAATTGAAATAGGTAAACCAAACAACAACTTTGGAGAAATTAAACTACACATGGGAAATAAACAGGCATTTGAAAGTGTACCATATTAAATCTACTATCTCTTATGTGAAGTAACTTAACTCTCGAGCTCGTCAAGATGAAAATCTATATCCGTTATAAGATTACCACATATGTCAATAAGATCGGGGGTTGTATTCCTGTTACTCTAATTTTTGTCATATTCCGTGTCAGCATGATTTTCTATTGAACCACTGTTTGAGCAATCTCCAGAAAATGACAAGAAGAATTAATCTTCAAGATTGGTCAAACATTGGCTCACAACGTCGTGCCTCCGGGTTCAACAGAGAATCATGCTTACTCGAAATATGACAGAAACTAGAGTAACAGGAATACAACCCACAATCTTATTGACATATGTGGTAAACTTATAACGAATATAGATATTCAACTTGACAAGCTCGAGAGTTAAGTTGCTTCAGATAGGAGATGCTAGATTCAATATGCTACGCTTTCAGATGTCTTTTTATTTCCCTTGTGTAGTTTACTTGCGCCAAAGTTCTTGTTTCGTTTACCTATTTCAATTTTCTACTTACTCTCTCTTTTGAGTAGTTTCGAAAGTAAGGATTTTCTGCAATGCTGCTGCATTGTTATCAAAAAAATTATGAATCCTTTGCAAAGAACATTTACTTCACTGAAAGGCATTAAATAAATTTTGTTTAGTCACTGGTGCAAAGGAATTATGTAGACGTATGATGTTACTTCATTATATTTTTACTAACTTCAACCAATATGCACAGGTTCGTAGAGCAATGTAGGGCTAATGAGGTTAACAATAGACCTTCGTTCTTAGAGATACTCGAATTAATCAAATTGACAAATAGTCATTGGAATATCATATCTTTACTTAATGATAGAAATGCAAGAACCTAACCGACATTAAAATGATGTATTTTTTGTACATTAACTTATTTTGAATGCCCTATTCAATATTATAGACATATTTTTCAAACATGGTCCCGGAGTCTTATTTCATTGATATCTACCTATCTGATGCATAATTTGCTTTTGTCAAATTTTTAATGTGTTTTCACAAAATATGGTTTTCAATATTAGTTTATTTGCTACTGTACCTTGATGGTTTCCAACTCTTCCATCTTCTGCAACTCAAAATATTCTGCCTTGAGATAATCCCAAATGATTTTTGCAGATTTTAGAGACTTAATATGAGTGAAAATTGTTGAAGAGAAACAACACGCATTTATCTTAGACATTCTAGTTTTTTGGTCTTTATGAATCCTAATTATTTGATACATGTGGGTATCGAGGTAGTAAAATTGATCCAAAGCTTCTAGGTACCAAGGTGAAACTAATATACGTAAAGACTGGTAGATACCCAATTGAATTCTTATCATATGATAGACTATATTTTATCAAAATTATGGAGACAAGTCGAAGCTACTCACAGAATTTGAAGAGTTAAGAGAGGCAGAACAATGTGAAGATCAGAACCTTTCGTTACTAACATGAGTCAATTTTGAAATTTTAGCTTTTGTTTTTTCCTATATATTACCATCATTAGATTTTAGTGTATTGTCTGCATTCAATTATTGTTTTAGCTTACGATCCAAATTTTAATCTTAATATTCACTTCTATAACTTTTCCAGCACCCTCACTAATTTAATAGTTTCTTAAATGGCTAGAAGATGATCTTAACTTCCATGATAAGAATGCTAATCTATTAGATATTTTAAAATACAATTTGTATATCGAAAAAATTTACCGTGATTGACTATTCAAAAATATTTAAAGAATATATAGAATAAAATCTAAGACAAAGAATAACTTATCTCAGAGAGTATAGGACAAATGCACGAAAAAATAATTAATTTATTTGAAACAATAAAAATCATGAATCAAAAGTTCCAACATAAACAAGAAAAGGCAAGCATAAGCCACAAAAAAGTAAAAAACAATAATAATGTTTTGAATTCTTTTGTTCTTCCATTTCGCCCCATTTCTAACCCTCGAGCATTGGAAGTACTTGACCACTTAAGCTAGAAGCGAATCCCAGATTTGAAGATAGGGGGGCACTACTAAGAGTGACCCAAGGGTAAGGTAGGAGTGGCACAAGGGTAACGTTAACATATTTTGGTGAAGTTATCATAGAATTTTTTGGAGCATGTATTAAAATAACATTATTCATATCCATAAGCATTTTTACAAGCCAGTCCAAAATAACCTAATAAATACCTTTATTTTTTGAAGACTTACTTTCATCATGACCTCGAAAAGACAATCCAAATTCCAAGAGAGGCCTTGCCACATTAGTAGAAGCCTCTAAACGAATTTTATCCTCACTTCTTGTTTTTTTCCAGATTGCTTGTTAAAATCAACTTGAATGGATTGAGATTGATTCTCAAAATCTAGCATCTTGTTGAAACACCTATTGTGAACGGTATTTACTTCAACAAAATGTAAATTGAATCATTCCAAACTATGATTCCAAGTCTTTAAACCAGTTTTCGTGAAATAATCACATGCATTTCTCTTTACATAAGTATATCCATCTCAAATCACAAGACTCTATCCATCTAGAATTAAAAGAATCAACAACAAATTCTTACCAAAAAAATCTTTAAAAGAAGAAAATAGCAATTTATGCAGAGATCATAAGAGTAGGACTTTAATTATGTAGTGAAAAATACTTGTAAGTTATAGATTTTCTAGCAGTGTTATATTTTCTTTAGAATTGTGCAAGTTGTAGATTTTGTAGCAGTCTTATATTTTGTTTAGAATTGTGCTAGGGATTTTATTTATTTTTAGTGAAGAAAGGGGGTTGGCCTAGATGAGGTGGCAAAAATGAGTTTTAATAAAAGAAATTTTTAAAAAGGTTTAACTCTAAAGAAAAAGCTTATTTTAAGCTCGTGCTGCGAGTGACGACTTCAACCGATTCACACGGGCAACTTTTAGTTATAAGGGTGCACAATTCAAAATATAGAGGTTTATCAACAATATATTTATATATATACATTTTTTAAAAAGTTACCGGGTGCATGTGGGTCCCCTCTCCCCCCCCCCCCCNNCCCGACTTAAGCAATCCACTCTTGGCATAATATTTTATGCTTAACTAAATCTATATTAACTTAAGCAATCCGCTATGAATTATAAAGAAATATGTTAAAACCGTCATTTGTAACTCAATGTATTTAAAAATATAATAAAATTCTTTTACTCTTATCTATATGTCAATATAGAAAAATAACTAAATTTGGGAGATTCTCTAATCGACAACCATCATTGTCATGCCTCGAGGCAACCTCCTTGACTTAAACAGGGGATTTAGGTTCACGAGTGACCCCAAGCTAACCCAGAGATGGCATATCATAAGCGAACTGAACATATCTATGTAAAGATAAACTAATGCAGAAGCTAAATCAATTAAATACTGATAGTGGGGGGTACCCAAAACTGATCTAAATATACAAAACATACTAAGAGTTTAGTGATACTGAATAATCACTCAAAACTAAAGCTGAATTTAATACTATATCTGGAAAAGCCTCTACTGACTAGAGTTTCTGGGACACGTCCCAGCTAACCCTAGCAAAACTGAAACTAAAACGGATGACTGATATAGAAAACATGTCTATTGTCCTCGAAGTATAAGGACTCACCACTGAAGTTGCTGAATACGGATCGGGAAACGATCTATGCATGATCTGGATGATGAATACCTGAACTTACATCATGAAAGGATGTAGCGCAAAGTATGTGTCAGTACTTGGAATGTACTAAGCATGCATGATATGGAATATAGCTAAACAATATATAAGTTGAACAAATGTATCTGAGCAATAACATAATCTGAACAGAAATAAGGATACTGAAATATAACAGAAAATTGAGCTAAATGCAATGAACAAGTACTAATCATGAACATAACATGCTGAGACTGAATATTGAAGTATAACTGCAAACCTGGTCAATCCACTAGAGTCTTACTGTGGGAGCTACTATTAATCATCATAAAACCACGTGAGCTATACGTGTAGTCCAATGTATACTCCGCATCGAGAGGATACAATATACCTTGGCAGGGGTATAAAGGCAACACTGGCGTTATCACTAAATATGATGCCCACAGAGGGGACTTATAAATCTACGGGGGCATGTTGTTCTAGGATTATGAGGGTACGTTGAACGCTAGTCCAACTCGGTGCTAAGCCTACACCCAACTGGAATATGTGTATGACATAACATAACTGAAATACTGGATCCACTTAATATTCTGACATGCTAACTGCGAATGCATCATTTATGTACTGACAATGAAACATTCAAAATATGAGGCATGTATATCTTTTTAACTTACCTAGCAAGTGTAATTCATGAGCTAAAAGAATCTACACAACTAGGGTTCTGAGTTTCTTGCATAGAACTAAGCAACGATTCGATATGAATATTATACAACAAAATATAAAAAATATGTAAGGTTTTAGAAAGCCCTAGGTATGAACAAGATTTAAGAATCAAGAACCTAACTGAATTCTAGGGACCTAGTGGATGAAAGGAATACACTAGCAAAATCCCACATACCTAGTGACAAAATCTATAGAGAAACCCTTCGATTTTAGAGTTAGAACTGAAGAAAACATGTTGCGTGTTCTTGAGTGGTTTGGTTGACTCTTCCTACTATTTTGCTCTATGTTTTGATGAATCTTGGTGAATGAATCGCTTAAGGTAAAGTCTGATTAGAATACTAGGCTAAAACAGACCAAAACAAGGCAGTTTAAGGGTTTACCGATGTAGTTTATGTGTCCACCGCATAGGGGAAAAGACCAAAACAACAGTAACTTAAAAGCTTATAGGGCCCTTCCATGGTGCCACTAACGGACCCTCAAAGGGACCACGACTCATCGAGTGGGTCGTGGATTCTTGGCCAATGGCTACTGGTTCTGGCACTCCCCTTTATGGACCACTTCACGGATCGTGTGAAAAACCACGGACCGGGAAAGCCACTATGGTTATTCACCTGGAGCTGGGGGTCTACTAGTTCATGTTCACAAGCCTCACTACGGCCTGTGTGGAGGACCACGGACCATGAAATCCACTGTGATCCTTCACTTAGGTTATGGGTCTGCTGGCTCAGGACGACGGACCTATCCATGGACCGTCATCAATACCACAGCCTGTGGTGGGCTCTGTGTTCTGATGCCTGAGCCTTAGTAGCTTTGTCTCACATTCACGAGCCTTTCTACTGCTCGTGTGGGGATCCACAATCCGTGAAGGGTCTCGTGGTCCACCACTCGTGGGAGGGTGTGAACCATGATGAGGGTGACAGACAGTGGTCCTGATCACCGCCCGTGAACCCCTTTGTGGTTCACCTATTTTCTATTGTTCTGCCTAAGTCTGATCTTAAGGTGTTACAATATCTCCCCCTTGGGAACATTCATCCTCGAATGAAGGCTAAACTAGCTGGGTATTGAAGGAAGGAGCTACAATTACTACCACTAGGTACTAGAAACTCAGATCTGACTGAATTGAGTTCCAAGAACATGAAAATATGTTGAATATGCAAGAACAAATGAAGGAGCATTATACTAAGACTGAATTTATGCAAGTGTAAACTGAAGGACTCGATAGGAACTATTACCTAAAGCTTAAATGGAATCTAAAGGAAAAATATGAAGGTACTTGGCCTTCATAACTGCTTCTGCTTCCCAAGTAGCTCCCTCTACGGACTCCCTGAGCCTACACCCTGGGTGAGACTAGCACTCGAGAACCATTGATGTCCCCAAGCTAACCCTTGGCATGACTTACTTACTCAGCGGAAGACTTAGACATAAGAAAATATCAAAACATAACTTTAAAGAGATATAACATAGCCAAAACGACAACTGAAGTGTTTAAACAACATCTGAATGATAAAATAAAAACAACTGAACTACTCATTGTCTGACTATCTATGAAGCCTCTTAAAACAACCAAGATGGATGTTGGGAGAAGACCCACAACATCCTAATGAACTCATAAAACAACTGAAAGCAATAAAAAGAGTCCTCCGAAATGCAAGGAGGCTCACCAACTGACTCTAGAGTGTTCACTAGATCAACGATGCGGTGGATGCCGATCATAGTTACCTGTGTTTGCATCATAATAAAATGCAGGCCAACTGGCATCAATACATTGAATGTACGAGTATGCGAGTTGAAATGCTAAACACAACATAGGCTTGAAAGGAATATGAAAGGAACTGAAAAACTTACCTGGCTTAACTCAATTCAACATAACTGAACTCATTTCACTATAAAGTAGTTTAAAAATAAGTGTAATATAAGGAAAAGTTGTTTAAAACATGATGTCAACTCTGTATATTTAGAAATACAATAATAACTCTGTAAGTTTGCAAAGATACAATATGAACTCTGTTTGTATATAAAAATACAAAATACTGTTGTGGTATATAAAAATACAAAATACTATTGTGGGAGTTTCTCTAATCGACAACCATCACTTAAGAGCTATAGTGATGATACAACGTCTTGCCCACAATGCCAAAACTGTCCTATACTTTGCCTTCATATAGGACACCTTAGCTAAGTAGATCCGCTAGTCTATGCTAAAAAGCACTAAGGGTTCATCTAAAAAGTATGACCCTTTTTTACCCATGATAGCTACATAGTTTATGAGGGCTGGGGGTTCTCTGAACTCTCCCCCATATCGATGCTCAATATTACTCCCAAAATATGATACTAGCTCTTTATTTTTAAAAACATGCTTCTTTTATGATTTGAGATTAGTGCTCAAAAACATAGCTCAAAGGCTATCTTGGAAATCAAAGTTTTCCTTGTTGCTTCATTTAGAAAGTGATTACTCTTTTCTGAAAACTAGCCCGAAGGCTCTTTGGAAATCGAGGTTTCCTTTCATGTTTAAATGCTAAAACATTTTAAACCCTTTGGGAATACATAGTCCCCATATACTTTTGAAGAAATGATTTTCAATCTTTACTCTTTACTCAACTTAAACTTTAAGTCTTAAAACAAAGTTAAAAGCATTTACAAAAGTCTTCTTAAAAAGACTAAGAACTTCCTAGACTTTGATCTTAACTGCTCTTGACTTGACTCTTAACTGATCCTTGTATTGAATTATGGATTCAAGGATTGTGATTTGTTAGTGGAAAGATCTCATGATGTTTAGGAATGATTTTAGATAGCTAAATATGAAAAAAATCACCAAATCACTGTCTTGGAACAAGTCCACCACACGAAGATGCTTTTCAATAATTGCTCGTGAAATTTAATTTTAAGATAGAGGAGTCCGCGTCCTAACCGCGATGCGGAGATAATTTTGTTCACTGAGGGAATAGGTCCGCGACACGGACCTGGTACCTGTTCCTTGTCCAACTTTTTCCTCTTCCCTTTCCAGCCCCAATTGGCCTAAACTCGGCTATTGTTCCCAAATTTATTTTAGATTCCTATACCCAGCATATGTACTCCATAACCTAACTCAATACAACCCTAAAACTCAACGTAAAGATCTCAGAAACTCCAAAATTCAGCCCAATTCAAGAACGACATTCAATTTCAAGAATACATGTTAAGAACATCAAATTTCAAACTTTTTTAAGACTAATTTCACTGAACTAAACATGTTTGGTGCGTGGGTGAATGAACCCAACGCTATGAAAGACTCACACACCTTGTAGGGATCACCCCTGACGAAATCCACAAGTTAACGCGTCGATATCGACGAAATCTTGAATGTTCTTCTCCTTACTCTTCTTTTTTCTTCTCTCAAAACCCTAATTCTTTGTTCCGAAAGAGAAAATTGACTTAGTTCAATTTAGACCCCTAAGTAATTACCAAAAACAAATTAAAATAAAAGGGTAAGGAAAAGACCAAACTACCCATTCAAAATCCGGATTTCGACTTTCCTTATTCCAATAGCCCAAATTCCAACGGGCCTTACTTACTCATACGAACTTAGAATTATGCAAACTCAGCGGAGTTGGAAAGATTATTCCAAGATATTTCCTACCATATCTGGAAGTTCTCCTAAATCATCCTGAGCTAAAATTTATGGCCATTTGAAGTTGACCAAAAACTCACTTTTTCCTAACTTAAGTAAATTTCCAGATTTTCCTTCTTTCCAAAAATGACTATTTCCAATTATTGGCTTCTTCCTATTTATTTCAAATTTTTGAGATGTTGCAATATCTCCTCCTTGGGAGGACTCCTCCTCGAATGAGATTACCCTTACTAGGCTAAGGGTGTAACATGCAACATTCAGTTCAAGCACCCACAAGCCAATGCAAAACAACATGCCAACTTAAAAATAAATACTAAGAATAGATTAATACCTTAATTCGGAACTTCTCTGGATTCGAAGAGATGTGGATATCTTTTCCTCATATCCTCTTCAGTTTCCCAAGTAGATTCCCTAACAAACTGGTTCCTCCAAAGAACTTTGACTGATGCTACCTTTTTTGTTCTCAACTTGTGAACTTGACATTCTAGAATCTGAACAAGAATCTCTTCATAACACCTTTGATGGGTGAAACTGTAATATATACCCCATCATCTTCTTCAAACTCTAACTCCCTTCTCCTAACATCAGTGTAGGATTTTTGACGACTCTGCGACATTTTCAACATCTCTTTAATCACTTTTACCTTCTTCATAGCTTGATGAAGTAAATCTGGTCCTATCAATCCTACTTCACCAACTTCAAACTATCAAATAGGAGATCTACATCTTCTCCCATAAACAGCCTCAAATAGCCATTTGGATACTAGCATGGTAACTATTGTTGTAAGAAAACTCAATGAGAGATATGTGGTCATCCCAATTACCCTTGAAATCAATCACACAATCTACCTTGATACCTCCAAAACACCATCTCTTCCTTGTTTGGAAGCTAATACTTTTTGCTTATGAAAATGTGCCTTCAATTCAAGCAAAATAGGGTCTTGGTCTTGCTTGCGTTTTACTTCTGACACTAATGATGATTCAGCCCCATTCATCACCACTACTCATCCTCCCGTGGAATTCATAAGTCTGTGTCCCAAGCGTGCAAGTCTATGCACATCTTTGGCTGGCTCTCTGCTTTCTTCTTCAACATGGGCAGTACTACCCATAGACAACTTGCTTAAGGCATCAGCAACAACATTAGCCTTACCTGGGAGGTAAAGAATACTCATGTCATAATCCTTGAGTAATTCTAACCACCTCTTATGTCTGAGATTGAGCTCTTTCTAAGTAAACACATACTGAAGGCCCTTGTGATTGGTGAACACATCCACATGAACACCATAAAGATAAAGACGCCATATTTTCAAAGAAAATGCTATGGCAGCCAACTCCAGATCATGGGTTGGGTAATTCTTCTCATGAACTTTCAACTGTCTGGAGGCAAAAGCTATAACTTTAGAATTCTGCATTAACAAACAATCAAAACCAACTCTAGATGCATCATAATAAACGACAAAGCCTTGTGTGCCTTTGGGTAAGGTCAACACTAGGCCAGTAGTCAACCTCTTTTTCAATTCCTAAAAGCTTTTCTCACAAGCTTCAAACAATTGAAAATTAACTATTTTTAGAGAATCAACTTTAATTCCATCTCAGACACAATGTGGCCTAGGAATGTCACAGATTCAAGCGAAAACTCACACTTAGAAAACTTGGCATACAACTCTCTATCCTTCAAAGTCTGGAGAACTATTCTGAGATGACTAGCATGATCTTTTTCATGCCTTGAATAGATTAGAATGGCATCAATGAAGACGATAACAAACATATCGAAATAAGGTTTGAAGACTCTATTCATGAGGTCCATGAATGCCGCAGGTGCATTGGTCAAACCAAGGGACATGTCAAAAAACTCATAATGACCATAACGAGTCTTGAATGCTGTCTTTGGAATATCATATTTCCTTACGTTCAACTGCTTTTTCAACATTTTTAATTCTACTGGTGCCATCTTGTATGGCGGAAAACATATAGGACGAGTATCTGGAAGAAGGTCTATACCGAAGTCTATATCTCTTTCAGGAGGGACTTCGGGTAAATCATCTGGAAAGACTTTTGGGAATCTCTTACTACTGAAACTGACTGAATATGAGGTATCTCAACACCAGAGTCATTAACTCGGAATAAGTGACAGACACACCCCTTATAAGCCAACTTCCTTTCCCTAAGGTAGGAAATGAAACGACCCTTAGGCACTACTGAAATACTTTTCCATTCTAAGATTGGTTCACTTGGAAAGTGAAAATTGACAACTCGAGTTCTACAATCAACTGAGGCATAACACGCATGAAGCTAGTCCATACAAAGAATGACATAAAAATCTACCATGCTAACTCAATTAAATCATCCATGGTACTCTTGTGATTGGCGGAAATGGGACAATCACAATAGACTCTCTCTGCTAGAATAAACTTACCAACAAGTGTAGAAACACTGAATGGTTCACTAAGTTGCTCAAGAATAACAACAAAATTCATAACAACATATGAAGTTACAAAAGACAAATTCACCCCTGGGTCTAGCAAGGCACAAACATTTATGTCAAAGACTTGGATCATACTAGTGACAACATATGCTGAATCCTCTTGCTCTTGGGGACTATTGATATCATACAACTGGTTTATTCCTCCGCCAGTACCTGAAGTAGCTCCTCTAGGTGCAGCTCTGTTTGGTGGAGCAACTGATGAAGATTGGGCTCTGTTGCGACTATTACCATATCCTTGCATGTTCTCAGCACAGTCCCTTATAAAATGACCATTCTGACCACACTTGAAACAACCAGTAGAGCCCTCAAGACAAATACCTGAGTGGTTTCTACCACACTTAGGACATGCAGGAGGCTTACTACCCCTTTGTGCCATACTACCTTGAGAATAGGCAGGTTTAGCTCTAAAACTATGGGAATTCTGACGATTGTACTCATTTTTGTTCGTAGGTGCAGGTGCACTAGCAAATGATGGGGAAGTTCACTATTATTTATATTGGAAGGAAGACTGGTTCACACTACTCTTTTCTTGCCTTAACCCGTTCCCAGATGTTTTAGCTCTCTTATTCTTAAACTATTTTCTATCCTTCAGATTATCCTCCTCAACTTGTTGCACATGGATCATTAGCCTTGCTATGTCTATATCCCTCATCAACATAGATGCATTGCTTTCCTTGCTTGACTGACGAGACAACCCAACAACAAAAAAACTCATCTTGCTTCTCCTGTTAGCAACCATCATCGGAGCATAGTGGAAAAGTTGTGTGAACTTCATACTGTACTCATGAAAACTCATAGACTCCCGATTAAGGGTGAGAAACTCTCTTATCTTTGCCTCTCACAATTCACGGGGAAAGAAACGGCCCATGAAAGAACTCTCAAACATAGCCCAACTCACTATTGGCGCATCATCAACCCTATTCTTTTTCCATTGGTCGAACCAGATTCTAGCGACACCATTATTTTGGTATGCAGCTAGTTCCACCCTCTCAATATCTACAACATGCATAATCTAAAAACATTTCTGAAGTTCTTCAACAAAATTCTCTGGATCCTCTGTGACACTCGAACATGTGAAGCTTGGTGGGTTCATTGTTAAAAACTCATGGATCCTTGAAGTATCAGCCACTTCCTGTCGATTATCTCAAAGCCTAACTTGATGGGTCGCAACTTAACTTAACATCCTGATAGCTTCACATAATTTATCCTTGGTGACCTCTCGTTGAGGTTGCACTTCTGGTGCATTAGGTACCCCTTGTTCCTCAACATTTCTCATAGTAGAACAACCTCAGACAGCTTTTCATGCCGGCATGATTATCTAAAAACACGCACAAGCACGAATTAGAAGAAACTTTTTAGAGATCAAACTCTAACGCACAAAATGAGTGTGAAAGAAGTGAGAAATTTTCCTAATTGTTGCAACCTCCTAATTATAGATGTGGCCCGCTTCTTCCTATTTATTTCAAATTTGCGAGATGCTATAGATTGACTACTCCACAATACCTTCACTGAAGCAACTTTTTTGTTTCTCAACCTACAAACCTGACGGTCAGGAATCTCAACTTGCACCTCTTCTTAAGTGAGACTATCCTTCGTTGCCACAATCTCTAATAATACTATGGATGCCGGATCACCCTCACACTTCTTCAACAAGGAAATGTTAAAGAGTGGATGAACCACTACTTGTTGTACTGGCAATTGTAACTCATAAGACACATTACCAACTCTTTTCAAGATTCTATAAGGACCTATATATCTAGGACTGAGCTTCACTTTCTTTCAAAATCTCATCACCCCCTTCATAGGTGACACTTTTATAAAAACACAATATCTATCTCAAACTCTAAGTCCCTTCTTCTCACATCGGCATAGGACTTCTGACGACTCTAAGCGATCTTAAGTCTATCGCTGATGATCTAAACTTTTTACATAGCTTCTTGAACTGAATCTATCCCAAGTAGTGCTGCTTCACCCACTTCAAACAAACCAATTGGAGATCTGTATCTACGCCCACATAATGACTCATAAAGGGCCATCTGAATGTTGGAATGAAAGCAATTATTATAGGTGAACTCTATGAGAGGTAGGTTATCGACCGAACTACCCTTGAAATTGATCACGCAAGCTCTCAACATATCCTCTAATGTTTGAATCGTACGCTCTACCTGGTCATCCTCCTATGGATGATATGTTGTACTGAGATTTACCTAAGTACCAAGACCTTCTGAAATGCTTTCCAGAAATTAAAGGTAAATTGAGGACCTCTATTTGAGATGATAGACAAAGGAACCCCATTAAACCTTAATATCTCATTAATGTTGAGTTTAGCGTAATTCTCTGTTAAATATGTGGTCTCGACAGCCAAGAAGTGAGTGAACTTAGTAACTCTGTCTATTATTACCCAAATGGAGTCATGTTGTCTGCGAGTACGAGGTAAACCCGTAATGAAGTCCATGTTTATCACTTCCCACATCCATGTAGGAATATTAATATCTTAAGTCATACATCTTTGTTTCTGATGCTCTACCTTAACATGTTGCAATTAGGACACTTACCCACAAAATCTTCTATGTCCCTCTTCATGTTGTTCCACCAAAAGACTTCCCATTGATCACGGTACATCTTAGTGGCACTGAATGTATGGAGTACCTTGAGTTATGAGTTTCTATAGGAGTCTAATGCTTCAACTCACTCACATTAGGAACGCATATATGACCATGATAATGAAGAACAGTATCTCCCCCTTGGGAGAAAACCTGAACTTTTTGCTGATGGACTGCACTTTTCAATTGAAGTAATACAGGATCACTGTCCTGTTTTTCTTTAACCTCTGCTACTAATGAAGATTTAGATCTATTATGAACTAGCAGACCACCATCTGGCATGTCCGTAAGGCCAACTCCTAAGCGAGCAAGTCAGTGAACATCTTTTGCTAATTCCTTCCTTTCTTCCTCAATATGTGCTACACTACACTGTCTGGTGAGAGCATCACGCACTACATTGACCTTACCAGGATGGTAAAACACATTCATGTCATAGTCAGTGAGAAATTCAAGTCATCTCCTCTGACGAAGATTCAACTCTTTCTAGTTGAACACATATTGGAAGCTCTTATGTTCTGTTAACACATCAACCTGAACACCATACAAGTAATGTCTCAAAATCATTAGGAAAAATACTACTTCTGCAAGATTGAGGTCATCAGTTGGGTATTTCTTCTCATAGACCTTTAGTTGTCTAGAAGCATAAGTTATAACCTTACCTAACTGCATCAATACACAACCTATGCAGACTCTTGATGGATCACAATAGATCACATAACCGTCTGAACTATCTGGTAGAGTCAAAAAGGGAGATGTAGTCAACCTAGTTTGCAGTTCTTAGAAGCTCTTTTCAAATTCATCTGACCACTGAAACTTAAGCTCTTTCTGAGTCAACTTGGTCAGTAGGGAAGCTATGGATGAAAATCCATCAACAAATCTCCTGTAATAAACGGCCAAACCCAAGAAACTTCTAATATCTGGTTGAGAGCTGGGTCTGGGCCACTGTTTCACTGCCTCTATTTTTGATAATCCACTGGGATTCCCTCGCTAGATACCATATGATCAAGGAAAGCAACTGATTGTAACTAAAATTCGCATTTGCTAAACTTAGTGAATAATTGGCAATCTTTGAGAGTTTGCAGAACAACCCACAGATGAGTCACATGCTCCTCTTCTCTCCTGGAGTCAATGAGGGTATCATCAATAAAGATGATAACGAACAAGTCCAAATACTTCTTGAAACCCTTGTTCATTAAATCCATGAAAGTTGCAAGAGCATTGGTTAGTCCAAATGACATCACTAAAAATTCATAATGACCATACCGAGTCCTCAAGGTTGTTTTCGACATGTCACTATCTCTGACTCTAAATTGATGATAACCAAATCTAAGGTCTATCTTCGAATAATGACTAGCATCCTGAAGTTGGTTGAACAAGTCATTAATCATGGGGATAGGGTACTTATTCTTGATTGTGACTTTGTTCAACTGGTGATACTTAATGCACATTCTGAGAGAACGATCTTTCTTTTTCATGACCAACACTGGACCAACCCAAGGAGAGATACTCGGTCTGATTAAGCCCTTATTTAGAAGGTCTTTCAACTCTTCTTTTATTTTCTTAAGTTTGGCTGGAGCCATACTGTAAGGGCAATCGAAATAAGTTGGGTAGCGGGAAGGAGATCAATTCCGAAGACGATTTCCCTTTTGGGAGGAACTCCGAGAAAATCTTCTGGAAATTCATTTACTACTGGAATTGACTTCAGAGTTAGGGTCTTGAAGTTTGAATCTTTAACTCGAACAAGATGATAGACATACCCTTTGGAGATCATTTTTCTGGCCTTAAGGTAAGAGATAAATCGACCTAGAGACACTGAGCTACTGCCCTTCCATTCTAAGACTAGCTCATTTGGAAACTGAAACTGAACAATTTTGGTTCTATAATCGACTGAGACATAAAATCAATGTAACCAATCCATGCCTAGAATGACATCAAAGTTTACCATTTCAACCTCTATAGGATCTACTGAGGTGACTTTTTGAGAGAATACGACAGGGCAATTTTTTTATACCCGTTGAAGTATAATTGGGTCACCAACTGGAGTAGAGGCTGACAAGGGTTCTTGTAGAGTTTCTGGACTATTACTGGAGTTACAACAGAAAGAGTAGCCCTTGGATCTAACAACGCATAAAGATCTTAATTAAAAACTCGTAACGTACCACTGAAAACATCAGGATATTCTTTCTAGTCCTGGCGAGCCTTGAGAGCATACAACCTACTTTGGCGTTAACCGCCAGTTATACCAGATGAATCACCCTGCTCAGTTGGGCGATCTGCTGGTGCTGTAGGAGCTGCAGGCTGAGCCCTACTATTGTTATCTCTTTATCCCTATCAGGAAGAAGGACAATCCTTTAGCCTATGGCCAGACTTACCACACCCAAAGAATCCTTCCTTCCCTGCAAGACACTCTCTCAGATGGTTCTTACCACACTTTGGAAAAGTTATGAAAGTCCTTTTATTTGAATTACTCTCCTGAGACTTAGAGCCTGATGCCCTACCCTTTCTGATCATGTCGAAACCTGGGGGATGGAGCATTAGCTAATGAAGGTGCTGGGGATAAAAATCTCTGCTGAAACTATGAGCGATTTCCACCACCTAATATCTTCTTAGAGTATTCATATTTCCATGTTCTAGCTTTCTTGTTGTCCTTAGCCAGTTTCCTAAGCTTATCTCCCTCAACCTGCTAAGCATGAATCATAAGCATAGAGATATTCATATCCTCTAACAACATAGCAATCCTACACTCTGTCTTCATCAAGACGGATACGTCAAACAAAAACTTACTCATTTGTGCTCTGCGATCAATAACTATTTGTAGAGCATACCCGGAGAGCAAGGTGAAGTTCAATCCCTACTCTTGGACTGACATGGTACCTTGCTTCAAATTCATGAATTCCAGAGCTTTAGCCTCTCTCGACTTTCTCGGGAAGAGCCTATCCAGAAAAGCTCTAGTAAAGCACTCCCAAGTCACGGGAGATACATCCGCACCCTTGTTGTCATTCCACTGAGTGAACCAAATATGAGGCACATCTTTATGCTGGTAGGATGCCAACTCTACCGCATCATTTCCAGTCACTTGCATCACTCCAAAGATTTTCTAGACCTCAACAATGAAGTTCTGGGGCTCCTCACAAACCTGCGATCCTAAAAACTCTAGCAGATTCATTCTAACAAAAGCACGAACTCAAGTTGCAGTTGACCTAACATTGGTATAAGTAGGAAGTTGGACTTGCTGATTGTTCTAGATGGCTACACTCTTAGCAAAATGTTGTATAGCATTTCGAAACTCTACATTCGAAACCTCATGGTCTAGGACTTCATGAACTGCATTTCCATTGCATGTATTAACATTCCTGTTGTAATCACTACTAGGAGGAATGATCTAAAATGCATAACGACAAATTAGAATGGAGAAATTGGATCATACTTAACACACAATAAGAGTAACAAAGAGCGTGAAGTTTTTCTTAAAACACTTTGCAGCCTCTCTCTGATTAGATGTGGTTCACTTCATACCCATGAAAGAGACTCAACTTAGTGCAGCTTTTAGACATCCTAGGACTCTTAAACCTAACACTCTGATATCAAGTTTGTCACACCCCGAGGCTACCCCCTTGATGTAAACAGGAGACCTAGGATCACAAGTGACCCCAAGCTAACCGTGAGCTGGCATATCATAAGCAAACTGAACATATCTATGAAAAGATGAACTAATGTGGAATGTAAATCAATTTATTACTGATAGTGGGGGATACCCAAATCTCGTCTGAATATATAAAATATACTAAGAGTGTAGTGATAATGAATAATCACTCCAAACTAAAGTTGAATCTAATACTCTGTCTAGAAAAGCATCTACTGACTAGAGTTGCTAGGACATGTCCATGGCTAACCCTAGCCAAACTGAAACTAAAATGAAAGACTGAAATAGAAAACATGTTGTGAGAAGATGAAACATGATGCTAAGTTCTAAGCTGGGACGAACCACTCTTGTCCAAACAGGGAGTGGACCAAGTTGTGTGAAGATTCATTCCTAAAAATAAGGTCAAGAAAGTGCTCGAAAGTTGTCATGCAAGTCCTTATGAAGGGCATCATCGAGGATAGCACACAACTCACAAGGTATTGCAATCTAGCTTCTTTTGTCCCTCTTTGTTATGGGATTCTTTAGCTTATTATAAAGAATGTGACTAATGTCAATGGTTTAGAACTGTTTCTATAAGCCATAAGTGCCACTAAACAACATTCTTAAGATAAAAATCTTTGATGTGTAGGTTATTAAATTCAAGGGTCGCTTCACACCATCAGATGAAAATCAATATGGTCTTGTCGAGGTTGATTATATGTCTAGATGGATTGAGGTAATAGCTCTACCCACGAATGATTCAAAGGTGGTAATTAAATTCATAAAGAAGCCCATTTTGTGTTGTTTTCGTACTCAAGGGTGATCATAAGTGATGGAGGTAAGCACTTCATTAGCCATTTAGAAAAGAATTTTCCAGCAAGTATGCTATACTTCATCAGGTGGCTACAACATGCCACCCACAAACTAGTGGCCAAGTGGAAGTATCCCATCTAGAGGTGAATGAGATCTGGCTGAAAACAGTGAATGTTCAACGAAAATATTGGTCAGGGAAACTTAATGATTGTTTATGGGTGTATAGGATAGCATATAAAACACCCACAGGGCCTTCTCCCTATCACATGGTATTTGCAAAAGCATGAGTTAGTGCATCAAGCATATTGACCAATAAAGAAGTTGAATCTTGACCTAGAGCTAGTCAGTAGAAAAAGAATAGACTAATTATACAAACTTACTGCGTTTAAGCTCCATGCTTACGAGAATTCTAAGTGGTACAAAGAAAAGAACAAAAGATTGCATGACAAGTACATAGTCCCTCACACTTTTAATCTGGGACAAAAAGTACTACTCTTCAACTCTAGACTTATATTAATCCTGGAAAAAAGAAAGTCTAAATGGA
This sequence comes from Solanum stenotomum, assembly GCF_019186545.1. Taxonomy (NCBI): domain Eukaryota; kingdom Viridiplantae; phylum Streptophyta; class Magnoliopsida; order Solanales; family Solanaceae; genus Solanum; species Solanum stenotomum. Next base: position 43,303,589 of record NC_064288.1, read on the forward strand.
ATGGGCCTTTTGAAGTTGTGAGGATGACCCAACACGATGCAGTTGAACTTAAAGGCAAGGATGCAACAACATTATTGGTGAACGAACACAATGGGTCAAGCACTGTATTCGTATGGATGAAGATCAAGATAGAAAATCTCTTGTGCTAAATGATAAATTATCCAAGGTTGAGTCGAGCCGTAACGTTAAATTAGGCGCTCCACGGGAGGCAACCCATGAAATAATGTATTAATGAGTTATTTTTTACTTTGATTTTATTTCCATCTAGTTTATGTTTTTAGGATTCAGTGAAATTTTAGTTTATTTTAATCCAGGTAGAAATTAGTTAAATTTGAAGTATTTATAATAGTTAGGAACTATAATAAAAGAGAAAATGAGAAAAATACAAAAAGATGAGTCGTCCCACAACCAAAACTAAGGCACGCCACATGTAAATGTTCAAAGACTCATTTTGGGACTACTAGCGCCGCCCTACGCCTGCAATTCCTCTATTTCAGAAAAAAATTAGTCGTGGGAACCAGTCAAAATTCATCCTTAAATCCTATAACTACCCAAATTTCACCTAACTTTTAACCGTACCTGACATCCCTTCTCCTAAATACTCTCAACTTTCAAAAAAAATAATTCTTCCTATTCACTCACTTTCTTTCCCAAAATCCTTAAATCCTCTATTGTTTCTCCCTCAAAGAATTTTCTAACCGTCATTACTGCATCAAAACTCATCACTAATAAAAGAAAAATCCAACCCACCTCACCCCACCCCCAGTGTCTACCCGACACATCTCTCTCCCAAACCCAAAATAATATTTCTTCCCTTTTCATCAACCTTTGTGGGTTCTAATGGAACCTAAAGGAAATAATTTTGAGTTTTGAGCAGGTACAAGCAAAAAAGGAAAGGGTCCTTCACCAGAACTTCTAGTTAGGAACCTATCGGATTGCCACCACCATATTTCGGTAAACAAGTGGTGGAACACATTGGACACGAGTTACATGATTATCAATAGGAAGTGAACTACTTCCTAGGTTTATGCCTTGGGCATCGAACGCATCTTCTTTAACCAAGGTGAGTCAAACTTAAGTCTTGTGCTTGATTTTTACACTAATATGAAAACTTATCATTTGACTCTAAATAGGGGTGATATAAGGGGTATGCTTATGTAGTTTACTTTTGAAGTACTGAATGGATTTTTTAGTACCCCTGATTGCGTTCATTTTGAGTTCCTAGCTTGTTATGAAAGAGTGGCATACTTGTAAAGATATACTCCATACTCTTTGTGGTGTTAACTCAACAGCTAGGTGGCATAGAACTAAATATATGGGTAGATATGCTACTCTTCATTATGCCCATTTCAATCAAGAGGCACGTGTTTTGTTAACAATTAAGCCTTGTACCATGTTGCCTTGCAAGAACACATACAAAGTCACAAGAGAGAGGGTGGTGCTATTTTATAGACTCATGAAAGGGATGTTGATAAATGTGGGTGCTATCCTTCCTCAAAATATGCTAAAATTCTGGAGTAGCAATGCATGGTGCTTTTGCTATGGGAGCTAGCCAACTCGGTACTTACGTTCATTGGGGATTAAAGAGGAAGTTCATGATGTGTGTCTACCCCGTGCCCCTTATTTAATGATTCATCTTGTTGATGTTACAAATAAGGTGAAAGATGAGTCACATGGGCCAATTGATAGCGGATCGACAAGAGAGGGAAGATATTTTCATGGGTCAAATGTTTGGCATTGCCTATCTACAGTTGCATATTAGGGGCCATCGGGTCACGGAGGAGGATATAACCTCTTGGAGGAACGTTACCCTCAAACGGACAACACCAAGTATATTTGTCGTATGAGCCTGACATTTCAAGAGCCTATTGATGTTAATTATGCCACTGCTGATGAAAAGGATGATGAGGATGAATCTGATGAATATGGGATTGCATATGTTGTTGACACTGGTGCTGGTGATGCTAATATGACCTTCATTGTTGTGGATTTGCTTATTAAGAGCGCGAGGCTAGAGGCCTATGGGGAGTTCTCTTTTACTCTATACTATTATTTTATTTGTGCACCGAGAATAATGTTATCTTTAAGTATGGGGTGGGAGTTGAACTTTCATGTATATAATTTTATTGCTTTATCGAGTCTTTTTGTTTCTTAGGTGGGTTCCTTGATTCTCTATTTTCAGTTCTTTTCTTGAGGATATTCTCTTTGAACCGACTAGGGATAGTTTATGCTTATGTTATTTTGTTTGATTGTTAGTTGAGTCATAGAGTTGTCGTAGAATTGTTTTTCCTAATGATAGATGGATGACGATCGTCTTATGGGAAAATTAGTCACAGGATAGCATGACCACTTGATTAAATCTCGAGGGAAGTGGTAGATTATAAACTCAGACTTTGGTACTTTGAAACCATGCTTAAAAAGTTAAACAAACTTCATGGGTAGTTCACACTTGACTATTCAATTATATTGGAAATAGTCACCTTTAGACATTCATAGGTTCTTTGTTTTGACTCTACATTGATAAATTTGGTCTAAATTGTGTGACAAACACATAATGTGATTTTTAAGAGCATTCTAAGTTGTTTATCCCCTTTTGTCTATGTGATGATGCCATGTCTAGTGAGTGTTTGCTTAGTTCTTGCATAGAATGACATATATAACTTTCCCCGTGTGCGCTTAACAAGTAACTTGATTGAATCATGGAATAGGATTGAAGCATTTCTTTGAATAGCCAATTTAACTCTTTCTTATGTGCCTCCAAAATAATCCTCCTCTGTGAAGCCCTATTGAGCGTTTTAGCCTATATTTCTTTGGTTAACAGCCTAATGAGGCAATTTTTTTTTTGTTGATACCATTACTTTGTTTGATCCAAAATTTGATCCTTAATGTACTATGTAAATAAGCAAGAGTAAGATAATGGTAAAAGTGAAGTACGGTGAAATAACTTATGTGGTAAAATTAGAGAACAAAAGGTGAAAATATCCCATGATTTTGCAAAGGCACTATTATGTATGAAAGAGAAAGAGAACCATATGTGAATAAGAAAAAAGTCTTGAACAAGTGCTTAAGTAGATAAATATGGAAAGTAATAGAAAGTATAAGGTATGAACCAAAGAAAAGAAAAGTTCTTGAAAATGTTTGAAAAATAAAAGAAGTGCATTGAGGAGGAGTAATCATTAATTATATCCTCAAGGTACCCTCCCTATCCTTAAGCCGACATTACAACCAAGTTAAGTCCTCTTGATTCCATGATAAATTTATTGTGAAAGTTAATGTACATTAAGGGCAAACATATGGTATATTGTGATGTGGAAGAATATCTTTTGTGAGAGTGAGAGCTTAATTTTTGAAAAATAGTCCTTTTTGAATTAAAGGTGTATGTATATAATATATGTATGAGAGAGGCTATAGCAAAAAAAGTGAGGGCATATATGACACTCATTTGGATGTATTTTATGTTGGTATGTTCCTATATGAATGCATTTACCCGAAAAAAATTTAGCGATGGGTCATTAATTGAGCTTGTATTATGTCGATTGGTACACTTACATGGTGGTCTAGTTTGTTGATTGATTTCATCAAGTGTGGATTACAAAATAACTATTCAATTTATTTGGTTTATTTTAATGTTCGTAGATAAGTCCAAAGGTGGTATTTGTAACATCTCGCAATTTAAAATAACTACCAAGAAGCTAATAATTGGAAATAGTCATTTTTGGAAAGAATGAAAATCTGGAATTTTGTTTAAGTTAGGAAAAGTTGAGTTTGGTCAACTACAAATGACCATAAATCCTAGCTCAGGTTGAGTTAGGTGTACTTCTATATATAGTTGTAAAGATCTTGGAATGATCTTTCCAACGACACCGAGTATGCGCGATTCTGATTTCGTATGAGTAAGTTAGGCCCTTTGGAGGTTGGGCTATTGGATTAAGAAAAGTCTAATCAGAATTTTAGAAGGGTAATTTAGTCTTTTCCTTACCTAATTATTCTAATTCTTTTTTAGGAGATTAATTGGGGTAAAACCAGATTTTGGTCAGTTTAGAAAAGTTAGAGTTCACACTAGGGCTTGGAGAAAAGAGAAAAGAGAAGAAAGGAGAAGAGTTGGGAGTGATCCATAAAAAGGTATGTGAGATGACAAAGCGTTGGGTTAGTTTGCCCACGCATCAATCATGATTTAATTCAGTGAATTTAACTCTTTCAAGTTTTAGAAATTGAGTTCTTGATGAACATTGTTTAAGGTTTTCTTGAATTCTTGTGGGTTGTATTGTTGAAGTTTCTTGATGATTTAATTCATGTTTCCGGGTGTAATTTTGAGTTGAATCTATTGTATATTGAGGGTATTAATGATTCAAAGTGTTTGGGGAAAGAACCATTGGAGTTTAGAGGGTTTAGAGGTAAAAAACGAGCAAGAAAAGTCGTCAAACACCTGGGGAAGGAGGTGGGGCGTCACACCAGCCAGCGCACCCAAAAAGGGTCTCTAAAGTTTACCCCTTCGGGCGATGCACTAGCCAGAGCGCCCCAACATGCTCTCTGAAGTTTGAGGGATGGCACCCCGTGCCTCTCAGAGCACTAGGGATGCTAGTTCTCCCCATTCGTTCTCCACCTTTACATACCTATTTTGTTAGCAATGTACCTATGTTTTCTAGTTGATTCCAACACGCTAAGGTACATCCAAACAACATGAAATCATCCATAAACATGAGATCATAAACCTTGAATCTATAATCCAATTCAAAGAATGTTTAGATCAAAGTGAATAGAAGTTAAAAGTCAAGTCTAGAAGTTAAGAACCAAGTCAAAGCATAGTTTTTAAAGTTTTCAAAACTCTTTAACAAACATTTTAACTTTGTTTTAAGATTAAAGTTCAAGTTAAGAAAAGAATAAAGAGTTGATTTCATTTCTCAAAAAGCTATAAGGGAACTAAGTATTCCTAAAGAGTTTATAAATGTTTTTACATATGAGCAAGAAAAGGGAACATTGATTCCAAGAGAGCTTTTAAACTAAGTTTTGAGTAATTATCTCAAGCTAAAGAAAGAAGTTGTTTTAAAACCATATGAGCTAAGTATATTTTTTGTGGGAGTAGTATTGAGCACCGATATAGGGATTCAAGTTCATATTGACTAAAATCTCCATAAACCATGTAGTCATCATGGGTATTAATGGGTCATACTATTTAGATTATCAGATAAGTTAAGCTAGTGGATCCACTAAGTTAAGTAGTTATATATGACGGCGAAGAATAGGACAGTCTGGTAGCGTGATGGTAAGAACGTTATATTACCACTTAGGCTCATAGTGGTGGTTGTCGGTTAGAGAAACTCCCACATAGATTATATTATTTTCTTAGATGAGTAAAGTTGAGTTTGTTATTGTATTTTCTTTAACGAACTAAGATGTTCTCAACTGTTTTAAAAGCCTTATGTACTGCATGTGCTTTATTGCTTTATATTTGAGTTAAGTTATTTAGAAGGTGAGAAGAGCCAAGGTAAGTGTTTCTTACAGAATCTTTTCAAGCCTATGTATTGTTTAGCATCCCAACTCCCATACTCATACATTCAATATATTAATGCCAGTTGGCCTGCATTGTCTTATTATGCAGACACATGTAACTAGGATCGGCATCCCAGTGCATTGTTGATCCAGTGAGCAGTTCAGAGTCAGACGGTGAGCATCCTTGCATTCCGGAGGATCTATTTTCTTTTCTTTCTGGGTAGTTCATTAGGATGCTGTGGAGTTTGTCCCAACATCCATCTCAGTTGTTTTAAAGGCTTCATAGACAGTCAGATGTTAGTCCTGTGAGTCATTTCATTTTCATTTCTTATTGTTAAGACTTGGGTTGCCACTTTTGGCAAAGTTGAATGTTTAATCTTTAAAACATTCTCAGTTATTTAATTATTCAGTTCAGTTTAGTTCAGAGCCCAGATTTGAAGAGTCCTAGGCAGTCTATGAAGCCATGTCTGCAAAGTCCTAGTCATCGGTGTAAAGCGCACCACATTTATAATTAGGAGTTTGCAACATTTAGGAACTATCTCACTTCTTTCACACTGTTTTCGTGCATTACAGTTGATCCCTAAAAAGTTCCTTCTAATTTGTGTTTGCGCGTGTGTTTAGATAATCATGCCTCCAGGAAGAGCGGTCAAAGGTCGTCCTGCGAGACGCAATGTTGAGGAACAAGAGTTACCCAATGCACCTGAAGTGCAACCTCAAGGAGAAGTCACCAATGATGAGTTCCGTGAGGCTATCCGGATGTTGAGCCATGTTGTGACAAACCTGGTCGAGCAGCAAAGATGAGCTCAACAAGAAGGGGCTGACACTTTAAGGATTCGTGAGTTCTTGAGGATGTATCCTGCAAGTTTCACTGGTTCAAGTACTACTGAGCATCCATAAAATTTCATTGAGGAACTGAAAAAGGTATTCGATGTGATCAATGTTGCTGATACTGGGAGAGTTGAGCTAGCTGCATATCAACTGAAGAAGGTTTCTAGGACTTGGTTTGATCAGTGGAAAGTGGGTAGAGCTGAAGATGCACCACCTATGAGTTGGGCCTATTTTGAGGAAGCTTTCTTGGGATGTTTCTTTCCCCAAGAATTGAAAGAGGATAAGGTACGGGAATTTCTTACATTTAAGCAGGATTCTCTAAGTGTGCATGAGTATGGGTTGAAGTTCTCCCAACTATCTCATTATGCTTCGAAAATGGTTAAGGACATGAGGAGTAGAATGAGTTTGTTTGTTGCTGAGTTGGCCCGTCTATCAAGCAAAGAGGGCAGGGTAACGATGCTGATAGGTAACATGGACATATCAAGGTTGATGTTTTATGTACAGCAGGTTTAGGAAGAGAACTTGAGGGACAGGGAAGAGTTCAGAAGTAAGAAAGCGAAAAAAAGGAATGAGTCTGGCCAGTAGAAAATTAATGTGAACCGTTCGTCCTTTCTGCAAAAGCAAAAGGGACCTGCTCCATTATCTGCTAATGCACCTACACTCGGAAACAAAGGTGAGTATAATGGCCAAAACTCGCAGAACTTCAGAGCTAAACCTGCAAATGTGAGCCTACACCTTGGGCGGGACCGGCACACGGAGACCATTGTTGGCCCCAAGCGAACCTTTGGCCTGGCTTTCTTAACTCAGCGGAATCCTAACTCAACAGAATAACTCAATGCAATACAAGGTTATAAAACAACTCAACTGATGCATAACATGCCAAAAGGCAACTCGTGTCTCAAAATAGAATATTTACATATATACAAAGATGAGAGACTCAAAACTAAAAGAATGACTGACTATGAAGCCTCTTTAATACTGGGATGGATGTTGGGACAGACCTCGCAACATCCTAATAAAACAAAACTAGGAACACAAAATAACAGAGTACTCCGGAAGGCAAGGAGGCTCTGACTCTGGAGTGCGCTGCTGGATCAACGGCGTGCTGGATGCTGATACGGGGTACCTGTGTCTGCATCGTCATAAGATGCAGGACAAGTGGCATCAGTACATTGAATGTACGAGTATGCTAGCTGGAAAGCTAAACAACAACTTAAGCTTGAAAGGAATACAAAAGAACTCTTACCTTTGCTCTGCTCGACTCAAGAATAACTGAACTCAATATAAAGCAATAAGACACATGCAATATATATAAAGCTTGTAAAACATTGTAAACAACTTACTTCGTTAAGGATAAAACAATAACAAACTCAGCTTTACTTATATAAAAGTAATATAACTTTAGTGGGAGATTCTTTCACCGACAACCACCACTATGAGCGCTAGTAATGATACAACGTTTTACCTCATGTTGCCCAAGGACCATCCTATACATTGCCGTGATATAGGACCTTACTTAACTTAGTGGATCCACTAGGTTAATCTTACGTGATCATCTGAAAAGAATGACTCGTTAAGTCCCATATTTGGCTATATGGTTCTTATAGAGAGTTGAGTTAATATGAACTCGCGTCCCCAATTCGGTCCTCAATACTACTCCCAAAATACTTTAGCTCATAAGTGTTTTAAACACAACTTTCTTTAGTTTGAGAGAATTGCTCAAAACTTAGCCCAAAGGCTCTTCTGGAATCAATGTTCCCTCTTTTTTGTTCAAATTTGAAAAACATTAATAAACTTCTTTGGGAATACATAGTTCCCTAATAGCTTTTGAGAAATGAACTCAACTCTATACTCTTGGCTTAACTTGAAAATTGAGCCTTAAAACGAAGTTAAAACGTTTAATAAAGACTCTTGAAAAACATTAAATACTTGCTTTGACTTGCTTCTTACTTCTAAACTTGACTTCTAACTTCTCTTGACTTTGATCCTAACTTTCCTCGAATTGGAGTACGGATTCGAGGGTAATGATCTCATGTTTATGGATAAGTTCTTGACGTTTAGACGTACCTTGGAGTGTGGAAATCAACTATAAAAGATAGGTACATTACCAAGGAATATGTATGAAAAAGTGGAGAAAGGATGGGAAAGGTTGGCGTCCTTGCCGCTCTGAGAGGCGCGGGGCGCCAGCCCTCAAACTTTAGAGGGGCCTGCTGGGCGCTCTGCTAGGCGCGCCGCCCTAAGGGCTGGATTTCAGAGTCCCTCTTGGGGAGCGCTAGGTGGCGCAACGCCCAATCCTTTTTTCCCGAAAATTTGACTTTTCTCCTTAATTTCTCCAACTCTAAACCTTCTAAACTTCAAAGTTTCCATCCCCAAACACTTAGAATCATAAATCCCCCTATTATTCAATAGATTCAACTAGAAATCACCACCGGAAACATGCTGCCAACCAACAAGAAACTTCAACATCCAAACCACAACTTCAACAACACAACCAATCTTTTCTCGAAATTTAAAAAGAGTTTAGCGTGTGGGGGAATGATCCAAACCAACACTATGATCTCACATACCTTAATAGGGATCGCCCCCGATGAAAACAACGACGATCTTGATGAATTCTTGCTTCTTCTTTTCTTTCTCCTCTTCTTTCTCTCTTCTCTCAAAAAGCCCTAACGATCACTTTTAAAAGGGAAAAACTGATTTAAAATCAGTCTAACACCTCAATATAACCAAAAGAAATGGCTAGGGAAAAAGACCAAATTACCCTTACAATTTCGGTCTAACTTCCCTGCCAATAGCCCAACTTCCAAAGGGCATACCTCACTCATACGAACTCGGAATCAAGAAAACTCAGCGACGTTGGAAAGATCATTCCAAGTGCTTTCCAAATATAACTAGAAATACACCAAAATCATCCTGAGCTAAGAGTTATGACTGCTCAAATTTGACGAAAAACTCACTTTTTCCATACTTGACCAAATTTCCAGATTTTTAAATTTTTCCAAAATTGTATTTCCAATTTCAAGCTTCTTCATAGATATTTCAAATTGCATGATGTTACAAAAGTTCATAAGAAAAAAGTATTAGCTTTTGTACAGGGTGAGGACGGTGTTTTGAGATATCAAGGTAGATTGTGGTACCTATGGTGGATTGACTTCAAGAGAGGATTATGGAAGAAGCTCATAGCTCCAGATATTCTATTCATATGGGTTCGATAAAGATGTATCGTGATTTGAGAAAGGTGTATTGGTGTAAATAGCATGTAGAAGGGCATTGCTGAATTTGTTGCTAAGTGTCCAAATTGTCAGCAACTAAAAGTTGCGCACCAAAGGCCCGGTGGTTTGGCACAGAATATACAACTTCCTTAATGGAAGTTGGAGATGATTAATATGGATTTCATCTCAGGTTTACCAAGGACTCGCAGGCAGCATGATTCAATTTGGGAGATCGTCGACAGAATGACAAAATCAGCCCATTTTCTGCCGGTAAAGACTACACATTTAGCAGAAGATTATGCCAGGTTATATATTCAAGAGGTGGTAAGAATTCATGGAGTCCAATTTTCCATTATTTCATATAGAAGTGCATAATTTACTGCACAATTATGGAAATCTTTCCAGAAAGGTTTGGCTTCGAAGTTGAACTTAGGTACTGCATTTCATCCTCAGACAGATGGGCAAGTAGAGAGCACCATTCAGCCATTAGAAGTTATTTTGAGGACCCATGTGATCGATTTCAAAGGTAATTGGGATGATCACCTACCCCTTATTGAAATCTCTTACAACAATAGTTACCACTCTAGCATCCAAATGGCTCTATATGAACTCAACTCTATACTCTTGGCTTAACTTGAAACTTGAGCCTTCAAACGAAGTTAAAACGTTTTATAAAGACTATTGAAAAGCTTTAAAGCCTTGCTTTGACTTGCTTCTTACTTCTAAACTTGACTTCTCACTTATCTTGAATTTGTTCCTAACTTTCCTCGAATTGGAGTACGGATTCCATGGTAATGATCTTATGTTTATGGATGAGTTCTTGACGTTTATACGTACCTTGGAGTGTGGAAAACAACTATAAAACATAGGTACATTACCAAGGAACATTTATGAAAAAGTGGAGAAATAATGGGAAAGGTTGGCGTCCTTGGCGCTCTGAGAGGCGCGGGGAGCCAGCCCTCAAACTCCAGAGGGGCCTACTGGGTGCTCTGCTAGGCGCGCCGCCCCAAGGGTTGGACTTCAGAGTCCCTTTGGGGGGGGGGGGCTGGCTGGCGCGATGCCCAAGCCCTTTTTCCCGAAAATTCGACTTTTCTCCTTAATTTCTCCAACTCTAAACCTTCTAAACTTCAAAGTTTCCATCCCCAAACACTTAGAATCATAAATCCCCCTACTATACAATGGATTCAACTCTTAATCACTACCGGAAACATGCACCCAACCAACAAGAAACTTCAACAACACAACCAATCTTTTCTCGGAATTTAAAACGAGTTTGGCGTGTGGGTGAATGAACCAACCCAACACTATGATTTCACATAACTTAATAGGGATCACCCCCGACGAACACCACAATGATCTTGAAGAATCCTTGCTTCTTCTTCTCTTTCTCCTCTTCTTTCTCTCTTCTCTCAAAAATCCCTAACTCTCACTTTTAAAAGGGAAAACTGATTTAAAATCAGTCTAACACCTCAATATAACCATAAGAAATGGCTAGGGAAAACTGATTTTCTCCAAAGGACCTTGACTGAGGCTACCTCTTTCGTTCTCAACCTATGAACTTGGCTGTCTAAAATCTGAACACGAATCTCCTCATAAGATAAGCTATCTTTGATCCTAATACTTTCAGTTGGTAGGATCAATGAAGGATTGCCTATGCATTTCTTCAACATGGAGATGTGAAATACCGAATGAACCACTGCTAATTCCTGTGGTAGCTCTAACTCATAAGTAACATTTCCAATCTTCTTAACTATTCGATAAGGTCAAATATACTGGGGACTAAGTTTCCCCTTCTTACCAAACCTCATAACCCCCTTCTTGGGTGAAACTTTCAAATATACCCAATCGTCTACTTAAAACTCTAACTCTCTTCACCTAACATCGGTGTAGGATTTCTGACGACTCTGTGTCGTTTTAAATCTCTCTTGAATCACTTTCACCTTCTCAATAGTTTGGTGAACTAAAACTGGTCCTATCAACCCTGCTTCACCAACTTCAAACCATCCAATATGAGATCTACATCGTCTCCCATAAAGAGCTTCATATGGAGCCATTTGGATGCTAGAGTGATAACTGTTGTTGTAGGAAAACTCAATGAGAGGTAGGTGATCATCCCAACTCCCTTTGAAATCGATCACACAAGCCCTCAACATATCTTCTAAATTCTTAATAGTGCGCTCTGCTTGCCTATCAGTCTGAGGATAAAAGGCAGTACTTCAGTTCACCTTCGAACCCAAGCCTTTCTAAAAAGATTTCTAGAACTGTGCAGTAAATTGTGCACATCTATCTAAAATGATGGAGACTGGGACTCCATGAAGTCTCACTATCTCTTGAATATATATCTTGGCATAATCTTCTACTGAATGGGTAGTTTTTACCAGTAGAAAATGGGCTGACTTTGTCATTATGTCGACAATTACCCAAATAGAATTGCGCTTTCTGCGAGACCTTGGCAACCCAGTGATGAAATCCATATTGATCATCTCCCACTTCCATTCCGGAAGTTCTATCTTCTGAGCCAAACCACCGGGCCTTTGGTGCTCAACTTTCACTTGCTGGCAATTTGGACACTTAGCAACAAATTCAGCAATGCCTTTCTTCATACTATTCCACCAATAAACTTATCTCAAGTCACGATACATCTTTGTGGAACCCGATTGAATGGAATATCTGGAGTTATGAGCTTCCTTCATAATCTTCTCTTGGAGTCCATCCACCATAGGTACACACAATCTACCTTGATATCTCAATACACCATCTACCTCTTGTTCAAAAGCTAGTACTTTTAGCTTTTGAACATTTGCCTTCAACTCAAGAAAAATGGGATCTTGGTCTTGTTTCTCTTTCACTTCTGACACTAATGATTACTCGGCCCCGTTTGTCACCGCTATACCTCCTTCTGTGGATCCATAAGTCTGATTCCCAGGCGTGCCAGTCTGTGCACATATTTTACTAACTCTTTCTTCCCCTCTTCAATATGGGTGGTGCTACCCATAGATAACCTACTTAAAGAATCGGCAATGACGTTAGCCTTACCTAGGTGGTAAAGAATACTGAGGTCATAATCCTTGAGTAATTCTAACCACCTCCTCTGTCTAATATTAATCTCTTTCTGAGTGAACACATATTGAAGACTCTTGTGATCAATAAATACATCAACATGCACACCATACAAGTAATGGCACCATATCTTCAAAGCGAATACTACAGCAGCTAACTCTAAGTCATGGGTTGGGTAGTTCTTTTCATGAACCTTCAACTTTCTTGAGGCATAAGATTTAACCTTTCCATTCTGCATTAAGACACAACCCGAACAAACTCTAGATGCATCACAATACACCACAAAACCTTGAGTACCTCTAGTAAATTCAAAACTGGAGCAGTAATCAACCTCTTTTTCAATTCCTGAAAGCTTTTCTCACAAGCTTCAGACCATTGAAATTTCATTGTCCTTTGAGTCAACTTGGTAAAAGGTGATGCAATAGGCGAGAACCCCTCTACAAACCTTCTATAATAGCCAGCTAAACCCAAGAAACTCCTAATATCAGTTGGAGATGTGGGTCTAGGTCAATTCTGCAGTGCCTCAATTTTTAGAGTATCAACTTTAATTCCATCACCAGACGCAATGTGGCCTAGGAATGCCACAAACTCAAGCCAAAACTCACACTTAGAGAACTTGGCATACAACTCATTATCTTATAAAGTCTGAAGAATTATTCTGAGATTGCTAGCATGATCTTGTTCATTCCTTGAATAAATTAGTATGTCATCAATGAAGACGATAACAAACATATCTAAATAAGGTTTGAAGACTTTATTCATAAGGTCCATGAAAGCTACCGGTGGATTGCTCAAACCAAAGGACATGACCAAAAACTCATAATGACCATATCTGGTTCGGAAAGTTGTCTTTGGAATATCACATTCCCTTACTATTAGTTGATGATAGCCCAATCTAAGGTCAATCTTCGAAAAAAAAGTGGCACCCTGAAGCTGATCGAAAAGATCATCAATCCTCGTAAGAGGGTACTTATTCTTGATGGTAACCTTGTTCAACTGGCGGTAATCTATACACATCCTAAGGGAACCATCTTTCTATCTCAGAAATAAAACTGGAGCGCCCCAAGGTAAGACACTTGGTCGAATGAAACCTTTATCTATGAGATCTTTCAACTGTTCTTTCAACTCTTTCAACTCTGCTGGTGCCGTTCTATAGGGCGGAATAGAGATAGGACGAGTATCTGGAATGAGATCTATGCCAAAATCTATTTCTCTTTTAGGAGGAATTCTGGGTAGGTCATCAGGAAAAACTTCTGGAAACTCTCTTACTATAGGAACTAACTGAAAAAAAGGTATATCAACACTAGAGTCATTAACTCGGACTAACTGATAGATATAACCCTTCGAAACTAACTTTCTCGCCTTAAGGTACGAAATGAAACGACCCTTAGGCACTGCTGAACTACTAATCCACTCTATGACTGGCTCATTCGAAAACTGAAACTTGACCACTCGAGTTCTACAATCTAATGATGCATAACAGGCATGAAGCCAATCCATACCTAGAATAACATCGAAATCTACCATGTCTAACTTAACCAAATAAGCCATGGTGCTCTTGTGATTGATGGAAACGGGACAATCACGATAGACTCCATCTGCTAGAATAGACTCCCTAACAGGTGTAGAAACACAAAAGGGTTCACAAAGTCTTTCAGGAAGTACATCAAACTTATTTGCAACATAAGGAGTTACAAAAGATAAACTTGCTCCTGGGTCTTGCAAAGCATACACATCAAAAGCAAAGACTTTGATCATACCAGTGACAACATTTGGAGAATTCACTTGCTCATGGCGACTGGTGATTGCATAGAGGCGGTTTGCTCCGCCGCCTGTACTAGACATAGCTCCTCTAGGTGCCATCCTGTCTAGGGGAGAAACTGATGAAGCTTGGGCCCTATTGCTCGGATTTCCACTACCTTGCCTGTTCTTAGGGCACTCATTCATGAAGTGACCCTGTTGCCCACGCTTAAAACAACCTGTCTGACCATCACGACATTTCCCCGAATGGGTTCTACCGTACCTAGCACATGCGGGGGTCAAACCACTTCCTTGTACCACACTACTTGAAGACTGTGCTGGTCTAGCCTTGAAGTCCTTCGAATTCTGGCCATTATGTTCACCTCTATATCTGGGTGCAGGTGCCCTAGCAGATGATGGAGCAGGTCCCTTATGTCTTTGTTGAAAGGACGAACGATTCGCATTACCTTTCTGCTGCCCGGACTCATTACCGATCTTAGCTCTCTTATTTCAGATCTATTCCCTGTCCCTCAGCTTCTCTTCCTCAACCTGCTGCACATAAACCATCAACCTTGATGTGTCCATGTCCCCTATAAGCATTGCAGCCCTACCTTCCTTACTCGATAGAAGAGACAACCCAGCTGCAAACNCCGGACTCATTACCGATCTTAGCTCTCTTATTTCAGATCTATTCCCTGTCCCTCATCTTCTCTTCCTCAACCTGCTGCACATAAACCATCAACATTGATGTGTCCATGTCCCCTATAAGCATTGCAGCCCTACCTTCCTTACTCGATAGAAGAGACAACCCAGCTGCAAACAAGCTCATTCTACTCCTCATGTCCGCAACCATTTCCGGAGCATAACGGGAGAGTTGGGTGAACTTTAACCCATACTCATGAACACTCAAAGAATCCTGCTTAAGTGTGAGGAACTCACGTACCTTGGACTGTTTTAATTCTCGAGGAAAGAAATGCCCAAGAAAGCTTCCTCAAAATAGGCCCAAATCGTAGGTGGTGCATCCTCATCTCTGCTCCCTTTCCACTGGTCGAACCAAGTTCTAGCAACATCCTTGAATTGATACGTAGCTAGTTCAACCCACTCAGTATATGCAGCATGTATCACATCAAAAATCTTATTCAGCTCCTCAATGATGTTCTCTAGATCCTCAGTAGTTCTCGAACCCATGAAACTCGGAGGATTCATCCCCAAGAACTCACAAATCCTTGAAGTGTCAGCTCCTTCATGTCGAGCTCCCCTTTGCTAACCAATCTGATTAGTTACAGCTTGACTCAGAATTCTAATTGCCTCTATGAAATTGGCATTAGAAACTTCCCCTTCTGGTTGCACTCCCGGGGCATAAGTTAACTCTTGCTCCTCAACATAACGTCTAGGAAGACGCCCTCTGCCAACTCTTCGTGGAGGCATTACTATCTGAAACACGCGCACAAGCACGAATTAGAAAGAAACTTTTTAGAGATAAACTCTAACGCACGAGATGAGTGTGAAAGAAATGAAAAATCTTCATTAATGTTGCAGCCTCCTAATTATAGATATGGCACGCTTCACACCGATAAGTAGGACTCTACAGACACAGCTTCATACACTTCCTAGGACTCTTGAACTCTGGGCTCTGATACCAAGTTTGTCACACCCCGAGCTTACACCCTGGGCAGGACCGGCACCTAGAGACCATGCTGGCCCCAAGCGAGCCCTTAGCCCAGCTTTCCTAACTCAGTGGAAACCTAACTAAACAAAATAACTCAATCCAATGCAAGGTTATAAAATAAGTTAACTGATGCATAACATGCCAAAAGGCAACTCGTGTCTCAAAATAGAATATTTACATATATACAAAAATGAGAGACTCAAAACTAGCTAACTAACTATCTATGAAGCCTCTTTAATACTAGGATGGATGTTGGGACAGACCTCGCAACATCCTAATAAAATTACAGAGTCCTCCGGAAGGCAAGGAGGATCTGACTCTGGAGTGCTCAGCTGGATCAACAGCGTGTTGGATGCTGATACGGTGTACCTGTGTCTGCATCGTCATAAGATGCAGGCCAAGTGGCATCAGTACATTGAATGTACGAGTATGCGAGCTGGAAAACTAAATAACAACTTAAGCTTGAAAGGAATACAAAGGAACTCTTACCTTGGCTCTGCTCAACTCATTAATAACCGAACTCAATATAAAGCAATAAGAAACATGCAATATATATAAAGCTTGTAAAACATTGTAAACAACTTACTTCGTCAAGGATAAAACAATAACAAACTCATCTTTACTTATATAAAAGTAATATAACTTTAGTGGGAGATTCTTTAACCGACAACCACCACTATGAGCCCTAATGATGATACAACGTTTTACCTCACATTGCCCAAGGACCATCCTATACATTGCCGTAATATAGGACCTTACTTAACTTAGTGGATCCACTAGCTTAATCTTACGTGATCATCTGAAAAGAAGGACCCGTTAAGTCCCATATTTGGCTACATGGTTCTTATACAGATTTGGGTTAATATGAACTCGCGTCCCCAATTCGGTGCTCAATACTACTCCCAAAATACATTAGCTCAGAAGTGTTTTAAACACATCTTTCTTTAGTTTGAGATAATTGCTCAAAACTTAGCCCAAAGGCTCTTTTGGAATCAATGTTCCCTCCTCTTTGTTCAAATTTGAAAAACATTTATAAACTTCTTTGGGAATACATAATTCCCTAATAACTTTTGAGAAATCAACTAAACTCTATACTCTTGGCTTAACTTAAAACTTGAGCCTTAAAACGAAGTTAAAATATTTAATGAAGACTCTTGAAAAACATTAAATACTTGCTTTGACTTGCTTCTTACTTCTAAACTTGACTTCTAATTTCTCTTGACTTTGATCCTAACATTCCTCGAATTGGAGTACGAATTTGACAGTAATGATCTCATGTTTATAGATGAGTTCTTGATGTTTAGACATACCTTGAAGTGTGGAAATCAACTATAAAAGATAGGTACATTACGAAGGAATACGTATGAAAAAGTGTGGAAAGAATGGGAAAGGTTGGCGTCCTTGGAGCTCGGAGAGGCGCGGGGCGCCAGCCCTCAAACTTCAGAGGGGCCTGCTGGGCGCTCCGCTAGGCGCGCCGTCCTAAGGGCCGGATTACAGAGTCCCTTTTGGAACGCACTGGCTGGCGAGACGCCCCTGCCCTCTTTCCCGAAAATTCTACTTTTCTCTTTAATTTCTCCAACTCTAAACCTTCTAAACTTCAAAGTTTCCAGCCCCAAACACTTAGAATCATAAATCCCCCTATTATACAATGGATTCAAGTAGAAATCACCACCGGAAACATGCACCCAACCAACAAGAAACTTCAACATCCAAACCACAACTTCAACAACACAACCAATCTTTTCTCGAAATTTAAAACGAGTTTGGCGTGTGGGGAAATGATCCAACCCAACACTATGATCTCACATACCTTAATAGGGATCGCCCCTGACAAAAACCACGATGATCTTAACGAATCCTTGCTTATTCTTCTCTTTCTACTCTTCTTTCTCTCTTCTCTCAAAAAGCCCTAACGATCACTTTTAAAAGGGAAAAACTTATTTAAAATCAGTCTAACACCTCAATATAACCAAAAGAAATGGCTAGGGAAAAAGGCCAAATTACCCTTACAATTTCGGGCTAACTTTCCTGCCAACAGCCCAACTTCCAAAGGGTATACCTCACTCATACGAACTCGGAATCAAGAAAACTCAGCGGCGTTGGAAAGATCATTCCAAGTGCTTTCCAAAAATAATTATTAATAAACCAAAATCATCCTGAGCTAAGAGTTATGATTGCTCAAATTTGAGCAAAAACTCACTTTTTCCATATTTGACCAAATTTCCAGATTTTTAAATTTTTCCAATTGTGTATTTCCAGTTTCAAGCTTCTTCATAGATATTTCAAATTGCATGATGTTACAAATGTTCATAAGAAAAAAGTATTAGCTTTTGTACAGGGGGAAGATGGTGTTTTGAGATATCAAGGTAGATTGTGTGTACCTATGGTGGATTGACATCAAGAGAGGATTATGGAAGAAGCTCATACCTCCAGATATTTTATTCATCCGGGTTCCATAAAGATATATCATTATTTGAGAGAGGTGTATTGGTGGAATAGCATGTAGAAGGGCATTGCTGAATTTGGTGCTAAGTGTCCAAATTGCCAGCAACTAAAAGTTGAGCACCAAAGGCCCGGTGGTTTGGCACATAATATAGAACTTCCATAATGGAAGTGGGAGATGATTGATATGGATTTCATCTCACGTTTACCAAGGACTTGCAGGCAGCATGATTCAATTTGGGAGATCGTCGACAGAATGACAAAATCAACCCATTTTCTGCTGGTAAAGACTACACATTTAGCAGAAGATTATGTCAGGTTATATGGTCAAGAGGTGGTAAGAATGCATGGAGTCCAATTTTCCATTATTTCATATAGAGGTGCATAATTTACTACACAGTTCTGGAAATCTTTCCAGAAAGGTTTGGGTTTGAAGGTGAACTTAGGTACTGCCTTTCATCCTCAGACAGATGGGCAAGTAGAGAGCACTATTCATCCATTATAAGATATTTTGAGGACCCGTGTGATCGATTTCAAAGGTAATTGGGATGAGCACCTACCCTTGTTGAATTTGCTTACAACAATAGTTACCACTCTAGCATTCAAATGGCTCTATATGAAGCTTTTTATGGGAGAAGATGCAGATCTCCTATTAGATAGTATAAAGTTGGTGAACCATGGTTGATAGGACCAGATTGAGTTCATCAAGCTATGGAGAAGGTTAAAGTGATTCAAGAGAGGTTGAAAATGGCAGAGTCATCAAAAATCCTACACTGATGTTAGGAGAAGGGCGTTGGAATTTGAAGTAGATGATTGGGTATATTTGAATGTATCACCCATGAAGGTTGTTATAGGGTTTGGTAAGACTGGGAAGCTTAGTTCCTGGTATATTGGACCTTATCGCATAGCCAAGAGGGTTGGCAATGTAGCTTATAAGTTGGAACTACCATAGGAATTAGCAGTTGTTCATCCGGTGTTTCACATCTCTATGTTGAAGAAGTGCATAGGTCATCCTTCATTGATCGTACCAACTGAAAGTATTGAGATCAAGGATAGCTCATCTTATGGGGAGATTCCTGTTCAGATTATAGATCGCCAAGCTCACAAGTTGAGCACAAAAGAGGTAGCATCAGTCAAAGTCCTTTGGAGAAACCAATTTGTTGAGGAAACTACTTGGGAAACTGAGGTGGATATGAACAAAAGATATCCACATCTCTTTGATTCTGGAGAAAATGCAGACAAAGTACTAATTCTCTTCTTAGTACTCTTTAAATTATGACTGAGCAAATTATTTGTTTTCAATTGCTTGTTGGGTGTTTGAACTTGATGTTACACCCTTAACCTAGTAAGAGTAGTCGCATTCGAGGACGAATGTTCCCAAGGGGGAGATATTGTAATATCTCAAAATTTAAATAACTAGGAAGAAGTTAATAATTGGAAATAGTCATTTTTGGAAAGAATGAAAATTTGTAAATTTGTTTAAGTTAGGAAAAGTTGAGTTATGATCAACTTCAAATAGCCATACGTCCTAGCTCAGTATAAGATAGGTGTACTTGTAGATATGGTTGTAAATCTCTTGGAATGATCTTTCCAACGCCGTCGATTTTGCGCGATTCCGAGTTTGTATGACTAAGTTATGCCCTTTGGAAATTGGGTTGTTGGATTAAGGAAAGTCTAATCCGGATTTTAGAAGGATAATTTAGTCTTTTCCTTACCTAATTATTCTAATTCTTTTTTAGGAGATTAATTGGGGTAAAACCAAATTTTGGTCAGTTTAGAAATCTTTGAGTTCATGCTAGGGCTTGGAGAAAAGAGAAAAGAGGAGAAAGGAGAAAAGGAGGCAAGATTCGTCGACTTCATCAATGATAGCTTGTGGATTTCGTCGGGGGTGATTCCTACAAGGTCTGTGAGATCACATAGAGTTGGGTTAGTTCGCCTACGTGCCTACCATGATTCAATTCAGTGAATTTCAGTCATTGAAAGTTTAGAAATTGTGTTCTTGATGAGCATTCTTGAAAGTTTCGTTGAATTATTTTGGGTTGTGTTGTTGAAGTTTCGTGATAATTTGATTCATGTTTCCGGGTGTAATTTCGAGTTGAATATATTGTATATTGAGGGTATCAATGATTCTAAGTGTTGGGGAAATAACATTGAAGTTTAGAGGGTTTAGAGGTGAAAAACGAGCAAGAAAAGTCGTCGAACACCTGGGGAATAGGGTGGGGCATCGCTCCAGCCAGCACGCCCCAAAAGGGTCTCTGAAGTTTACCCGTTGGGGCAATACGCCAGCCAGAGCGCCCCAACATGTTCTCTGAAGTTTGAGGGATGGCGTCCTGCGCCTCTCAGAGCGCCACGGACACCACTTCTCCCCATTCGTTCTCCACCTTTTCATACTTGTTTCTTAGTAATGTACCTATGTTTTCTTGTTGATTCCAACACTCAAAGGTACATCCAAACATCATGAAATCATCCATAAGCATGAAATCATGAACCTTGAATCCATAATCATTTCAAGAGCTTGTATCACCTAGTCAACCGGACCAATGGGGAAAATTATAGGTGTCACCACATAAAGTTCACGGTAAGCTCATCACACAAGGCATTGGCACCAATATCAAACAAGACTCCACACTTTCGCTAGTGTGCAATGTTCATCACAAGAGACTCCATTCGATAACCGGCTAGTCACAACGAGATGCAAAAAGTTCACATATTGTCTATGCAGCTTCAGTTAGCCTCATCATAGCCGCTCGTTCATTTTTGTTTGATTAGGAGTACTATTCAAGTCATCAATATTGATCATAACCGACACTCAAATTCGCACAAGAACAGCCACTTTCAAACATAACATGAGGCGGAATATTTTTTCTAGAGGGGTCAAAAACCATTTGCATTAAAAACAAAGAGCCATAAGCTCAAACAGCCATAAAACAATATCAAAAACACAATTTATAGCACCAAAACCCAATATATATACAAAATGCTAATCACATGAGGTAGGTATAGAAATACCTCACCCCACAACAAATAAAAAATAGTTGCCCTCAAATGCAAAATAATACAAAAAAGTCAATAAAAATGACAGAGAGGGAGGTAAAGAAAGGCCATGTCTACATAGGAGCTCTATCTATCGGGGCATCAGTGTCTGGTGTGCAACATCAGCACTACTGGCTCCACTAGGGCCAGCCATGAACGTTTTAGTCAGCCATGTCTCAATCACCAACTGTCCAATCGTCTCCTCTAGGTCAGCAAGGTCTCCATAGATTGTCTCCATTGGCAACTCTATTTGCTCTTCGTCGGTCTCTGCCTCTGACTCATCGGCTGCCACATCATCCATTGGTGCATCTCTGGTGGTGGCTGGAGGTATCTCGGAAGTAGTTTGGATGTCCATATCATCCACTGCCTCCACGAGTGAAGTGAAGTCTCTGGACTTAAAGTAGTCCACATCCTTTCTAAAATCTGCAACTTCGGCTTTTAAAGTTGTCACCTTTGAAGTAACCCCTTGTCGACTCTCACAAGTCGTGACTCTCGCTGTGACATCATAAATAGAAGTCTAGAGGGGTATCAAAGCAGCTAGCATGGCCTTCTCAATCATCCAAGGCACCTCACCCTCCAACTGAGTTGCCCGTACATCAGTAGAATGGGCCAAGTGCCTCATCTTCAAGTTCATAGACTAAGTAATCCTTATGGGTTGGGAAGTAGCAGAAACACCAGAAGCCTGGGAGAAAATGGAAGAAGGTGTACCTGAAGGCCCAAAGTCCAGAGTATGCAAAGATGCCTCTACAGGTATCGTCTCAACATCAATCTCTGGAGATACATCAACCGAGGAAACACTCATCATATCTGCCTCCTCCAAAATGTACTCGACCAATATGTGCCAGATGTCATTGGAAGAAGTAGGAGTGACCTCGATGTCTCTCATTTCATCACCAGTGACTCCAGTACGTCAGCACAACTCTGTAATCATGTCCGGGAAGGGAAGGGACGACTGGCGCTGCTTGGCCCTCATGGACATTTCCTGTTCAATAATAAGTCCCAAGTTGAGTCGCTTCTTTGCTATGATCGATCCTAGAAAGGCTATGTTTGCATGGCGGAGGATGGACTCATTATGTGAAGGCATGCTGGAAGTGATGATGAATAAAAACCAGTATCGAGCAACTATATTCAAGTCATTCTTCTATATTTCGACTCCCGCCTCAATCCACCTCGGGGTGGTACCAGAAAAAATAGGGGAAAGGCAGCCCTTTAGGTCATTCAGGGGTTGAGTTGTCGCCAAACCCTTATACTCATGCTTGAACCCCTAGTTTTGTCAAAAACAGAATTGATGTGATCGATGTTGCACTCACTTCATTTCCTCGGACCAACATAGACTTCATCTGTCTGAAGGCACTAGCCTTCTTCTTCCCCTGAGGAACTAGACCACCATAAGCCAAATAGAACTCAAGTAACTAGGTGGGGATGTAAGGTTCGAGGGGCCTTGTGAGGAAATCAAATTTCTGCTACCGCAGTGTGTCTATTAATAGAGGGTGCTTTCCCTTTAATAGCTCTGTGGACAACAACTTCTCCTCAAGAATCATCCTTAATCCCTTGTCATTTAGCTGGTTAAGTAGCAGAGGAGGAGTAACCTGAACTGGTGTCGCTGGAACCACAGTTGGTGCCCAAGCTAGCACTGTATCAACAGCAAGAGTGGTGGCCTCTGGCATTCTAGATGAATCTAGGTGAGACCTCGCACGGATTTCTGCTCATCCGGACTACAAAGGCTGGTTATCATCAGGCTCAGAGAAAGAGACCTGAGAGGTTAATGAATCCCCATCACTGCCGAAGTTGTGCTCCGGTATCTCAGCTTCGGGCGCCTTGCCCTTGCCTTTTCCTCCTTTGGGAGTTTCCGTCTTTCCTTATTTATGAAGTTTAGTTGCCCCCTCGTTGAGAACTATGCCTCATGCTTTTTTGCAAGGCGGCAAGTTCAAGTTGATTCTAGCCATATCTGCAAAAACATCGTAGAATGTTAGAATCAATTAAAGAAAAGTTACAGAAAAAATGGTTGCAGACAGACTAGCCGAATCGATTGTCGAGTCGCCTAATCACTTTGGTGAGCCAAATCGGGCTCACCAAAAGGATTTGGCTCAAAATTTTCCCAGAAAAATGTCATGTTGGCTTTGGGAAAAGAGTTTCAGCAAATCGTCAACATCATTCAACAACCACAAACAAGCCTGCCGAAAGTTACAGTGTATTTTAGGGGTTAGGGACACAGAAAGGGCGATCAAAAAAGACTTTAAGTGAGTAGCCGAGTACATGCGGTGAATCACCGAGTGCACTCGGTGAGCTCACGCTTTTCGAAAAAAGTTATAGAACCAAACTCAACATATCCATGAAATTAAAGGCGAGCAGGGGGGATTCGGCGAGCCGCCGAGTGGTTTGGCGAGCTCGACCAAGCTTGCCAAACTACGCAACGTGCCTATTTTCGACCCCAACTTCCAAAATCTACCCCGCAGCCCCCGAAAACAAAATCCAATCATACATATTTTCAATTAGACTCAGACCCACTAGACCCCATGCCACCGGGGTGCTCAGACTTCCCCCAGTTTGGCCAAAATTTGCTATTTGACAACTTTATCCCTCAAGAATGACGTCAAATGCTCCTTCATTGGGCAAAGTACGTCATTTGGCACAATTTGTGTTACTCATACTTCACCCGAATACACTCAACACACATAAAGCACAATCTACAACAATTCAATCAATTTTAAAGAACTAAATTTAGATAGTTAATAACTTAGGCTATTAAGGAATGATATCGAAATTAAAACAGGCACACAAGCACAAAAATACGATTTCAGAGAGGCCTAACACACATTAATAAGAACAATACAATTGCAAATAAATTTAACCTCTAATTACGAGTTTTGGGGTACAGAAAACCAACCTTTAGTTTCGAATATAAGAATCTGTAAATTTGGGTGGCAAAGTATCCAATTCCGAACACCGAATCAATGACTAGAAAGCGGTGAAAATGCAAAAATATGGGAAATATATTGCGGGTGTGATTTTTTGAAGTTAAAAATTGAGGGAATGTGAAAGTGTTTGAAATGTTAAACAACCGTTTAGTTCGCGCCCTTTCGGCGATATTAGTCAACCTCGCCGAACCATTCGGCGACACGCCGAGAGGTTACTTACATGGCCAAGTTTTACAGGACCTCCAGTTAATGTGGGGGTCCAAACAATGGACAAAGTTGGGCTCGTCAACCTATTCAATGATTCACCGACTTGTCCATGGTCCCGCCGAGTTTTAAAGATTCCACTTCATAATTTCTTGAGTCCAACGGCGGTCCAATTCGGGTTGGCCGACCTCTTAGCGAGTCACCGAATAGACATTTTTCTCGCCAAGCTACACTTTTCAAACACATTCTACACTTCAACCTGCACAATCAATACACATTATTCCAAAAACAAAAAGAAATCAAACAAAAACTTTGGTTTCCTCTCAAGCAGCGCGTTAGTTAACGTCGTGGCACGATGGAAGTTGTCACTCAAACTTCATTTTTAGGTTTTGCCATAGTATCACTAGGCAACCCCTCTTTTTTCCTTGAGTTGATAAGCGACTAAAGATGTCCTATTTGGATCACCAACAGCTCGATAGATACGGAATGAGAAGCAATCATCTAATTTAGCATTGAGACATTCTCTTTTATCTCTTTCAAGACTATGCCATGTTCTTTGACTTTTTGGAGAATGAGTGAGAGTATCTAATCTATTTGTCCACCCTTTTAGTCCTTAGTCTTTCTACTCACGTGGGGAGGAATGTACCTATCTCTTTTTTTGAACAACACTTCAAATTCCATAATCTTTTTGGCCAAGAGATCCAATTGAGTCAATAATGTAGCCAAATCATGGTCCTTCTCTATCTCCTTGTTGGTCTTACTCATGTGATCAAGGTGTTAGGTTACTATTGAATAGGGTTGTCATATTAGATCACCCGGAGAAAGTTGGTCAGGACTAAGACCTTTATAGAAGCAGTCTAGTAGCATCTTATCTGGAAGTCCATCAGTTGGGAACTGCAGCAATAGTGCCTTATATCTCAGCCACAACTCATGAATTGACTCACCCTCCACTTGCTTGAAATTTAGGATGTTATCCCTAAGAATCATCATTTGTGAAGGAGGGTGGTCCACTTGGCTACCATTGCTATAAGATATGCTCATTTCATCTACTTTAAACAATCAACACAAAAACAAAAACTAAAAATAAGCAGATTCAACTATGACTAAAAAGAACAAAATTCAACTTCACCAAAAGAGTCTCAAATAACACCACTCCCCGGCATCGGCGCCATTTTGACTAAATACCGTTTTAAAGACACTTCATCCAATTATAAGCATCAACGGTCGTTAATCAGTATATAACCCAACTAAATAAGCTGGAGTAGAATCCCACAGGGAGCGGTACATGCTTGAGAGTCAATTGGGAAGTACGAATATGATCGAATCAGTCATAGGAATAAAATGATCGAATAAAAAGATAATTCAAATCAGTGGGTGACACGAATGTCAAATAAAGGGGGTCTTGGCTTTGATTATCAACTACAAACAGTGGCAAACAATACAAAATAACAATAATAAGACAGGTTCTTGGGATGTGATTCGATTATAGGCTCATATAGGAAAATGGGTAATTGCAACTATTAGAAAATAGCTAAATATTAGTCTGTAAGCTAGGCTATAGAGAGATAAACTTTCTCTGGAACAATTTACCCCGAATGAAGTTGATTTCTCTCGAACATCAACAAGCATGCAAAATAAGTACAACCCACACTTTAGTCCATTTACTCTTTCGAGTTGAATGTATTGATTAGGCATAGGATTTACTCTTTTGAGTTGAACCCATGTCAAACCAACACCCACATGCCATCAATCAATAAGCTTAGTTTTAAAACCTCTATCTCGAGCAAGTAAAAAACACAAGGGTAGAACTGCATTCGCAACTACATTTCTTAATTAAACCACAATTAATGATTGAACTCACTTCTAAATACAATTTAGACTAACAATTAGCAATACCCATAAACTAAATCATCCCATCATTAAATAATCACACCCCAAGAATTGAGTTTTAGCTAGACATTATAAAAAGATAAAAATCGTTACCAAATTGAGTTTCCATCAACTGGGTAAGATTGATTACGTATTTTCAATGTTCCAATTTAAAGAATTTCAAAGACCCACTTCCAATTTCTGAAAAGTGAAAAGCATCAATTCTCCAAAGTTAAAGAAACCTAGAGAAAACTTGCCTCACACTTTAAAACTTAACAAAAAATTGTTCTAACTAGTAATTGATACTAAACTAAATGTTCAAAAATGTATTTATAGTCGCCAATAATATGCTGCAAAGAGTCACTCGGCGACATAAGTCGGGCTCACCGAACCACTCTGCGAGCCACCCTTTGGGCACTTCCATCGCCCTTCTGCCTTGACATTCAGTATTCTCAAGGTATGTAACTTTGTGTGATCGAACAATGCATTGCGGAGCCACTAAGCGATTCGCCGAGTGCTCCTTTTTCTCACCAACTTGGTTCTTTCCTTCAGATCTTGGCACATTGGAACTTTAGGCAGTGAAATAGACATTCAGCGACTCGCCAACTGGACTTAGCGATCACCAGGCTTTCTTTCTTCCATTTTTTTAGCTCGCTTTGTTCCATTTTACAAATTAGTGTCCTTGATTTGTTTCTCGATCAATATACCTGGAAATCAAGGGTTTTACATTAGTTATTGGCATAGAATGAGCATTTTAGGGCACTAAATCTATATAAATAAATCCCTAAATGAGTCTAAATATCAGACTCATCATCACTCCATATGTTGCGATGAATTTTGATGTTCTTCCTAAAAATGTTTGTGAGCCCTTCAGTGTTTCTACCCCTGTTGGTGAGTCTATTCTAGCTGAGAGAGTCTATCATGATTGTTTCATCTCCATCAATCACAAGATA
This sequence comes from Solanum stenotomum, assembly GCF_019186545.1. Lineage (NCBI taxonomy): Eukaryota > Viridiplantae > Streptophyta > Magnoliopsida > Solanales > Solanaceae > Solanum > Solanum stenotomum. The sequence continues at coordinate 43,331,007 of NC_064288.1, forward strand.
ACCATGGATGATTTCGTTGAGTTAGACAAGGTAGATTTTGATGTCATTCTATGTATGGAGTAGCTACATGCCTGTTATGCCTCAATTGATTGTAGAACTCGAGTTGTTCAGTTTCAGTTTCCTAATGAGCTAGTCTTTCAGTGGAGGAGTAGTTAAACAGTGCCTAAGGGTCGTTTTATTTTGTACCTTAAGGCGAGAAAGTTAGTTTCCAAGGGGTATGCCTATCACTTAGTCCGAGTTAATGATTCTAGTGTTGAGACACCTCTTATTGAGACAGTTCCTTTCATGAGTGAGTTTCCAAAGGTCTTTCCAGACAATCTTCCAGAGTCCCTCCTCTGAGAGAAATATATTTTTGTATAGATATTCTTCCCGATACTCATCCTATATCAATTCCGCCATATAGAATGGCTCTAGTAGAGTTGAAAGAGTCAAATAAGCAGTTGAAATATCTTCTTGAGAAGGGCTTTATTCGACCAAGTGTCTCACCTTGGGGAGCTTCGGTCTTATTTGTGAGAAAGATGGATGGTTCTCTTACGATGTGTATAGATTACCGTCAGGTGAACAAGGCATCTATCAAGGATAAGTATCCTCATCTGAGAATTGATGATCTCTTCGATCAACTTCAGTGTGCCACTTGTTTCTCTAAGATAAACCTCAGACTAAGCTACCATCAGTTGAGAGTAAGGGAATGTGATATTCCAAAGACATCATTCAGGACCCACTATGGTCATTAGGAGTTCCTCGTTATGTCCTTTGGTTTGACCAATGCTCCTGCAACATTCATAGACCTTATGAATAGGGTATTCAAGCCTTATTTAGATATGTTTGTTATTGTATTCATTGATGACATACTAATCTATTAGAGGAATGAGAAAGATCATGCTAACTATCTCAGAATAGTTCTCCAAACTCTAAAGGATTGAGGGTTGTATGCTAAGTTCTCTAAGTGTGAGTTTTGGCTTTAGTTTGTGGCATTCTTAGGCCATATTGTTTCTGGCGATGGGATTAGTGTTAATACTCAAAAGATAGAGGCAGTGCAAAATTTGCTTAGACCCACTTCTCCAACTAATATTAAGAGTTTCTAGGGGTTGGTTGGAAATTATAGATGATCCGTCGAGGGTTTCTCATCTATTCTATCTCCTTTGACTAAGTTGACTAAGAAAACAGTTAACTTTCAATGGGCTGAAGCTTGTGCGCAAATCTTTCAAGAATTGAAATTTAGGTTGACTACTGCCCAGTATTGACCTTACCAAATGGTCAGCAAGGTTTTGTTGTATATTGTGATGTGTCCATAGTTGGTTTGGGTTATGTGTTAATGCAGAATGGTAAAGTTATAGATTATGCCTCTAGATAGCTGAAAGTTCACGAGAAGAATTATCCGACCCATAATCTAGAGTTGGTTGTAGTAGTATTTTCTTTGAAAATTTGGCATCATTATGTTTATGGTGTTCATGTGGATGTGTTCTACTGATCACAAGAGTCTTTAGTATGTGTTAAGTCAGAAAAAACTTAATCTCAAACAGAGGTGGTGGTTAGAGTTACTCAATAATTATGACATCAGTATTCTATATCACCCCAGGTAAGGCTAATGTTGCTGCCTATGCTTTGAGTATGTTGTCTATGGGTAGTACCACCCATGTTGAAGAAGAAAAGAGAGAGTTAGCAAAAGATTTGCACAGATTTGCACAACTAGAATTTTGATTAATGGATTCCATAGAAAGAGTAGTAGTGGTGATGAATGAGGATGAATTATCATTAGTCTCAGAAGTGAAATAAAAGTAAGACGAAGATCCTATATTGCTTGAATTGAAGGTAAATGTTCATAAGCAAAAAGTAATGGCTTTTGAACATATAGGAGATGGTGTATTGAGGTATCAAGGTAGATTGTTTGTACCAAGGGTGAACAAACTCCATGAGAGGATCATGGAGAGAGCTCATATCTCAAGATATTTTATTCATCAGGGGTTCAACAAAGATGTATCGTGACTTGAGATAGGTATATTGGTAAAATAGTATGAATAAAGGTATTACTGAGTTCGTTGCTAAATGCCCGAGCTGTCAACAAGTTAAATTAGAGCACCAAAGGGCCGATGGTATGGCTCAGATTATGGAACTCCCGAAATGGAAGTGGGAGATGATTAATATGGATTTCATTACTGGCTTGCCGTCGTCCCATAGGCAACATGATTCCATTTGGGTGATTGTTGATAGAATGACTAAATAAACCCATTTTTTGCCATTAAAGAATACCCATTCAATAGAGGATTATGCCAAGTTATACATTCAATTGGTAGTAAGACTTCATGGAGTAGTATTTTCGATTATATCAGATAGAGGTGCATAATTTACTCCACCGTTCTGGAAATCTTTTTATAAAGGATTGGGTAAAAGGTGAACTTGAGTACTGCTTTTCATCCTTAGACATATGGTCAAGTGGAGCGCACTATTCAGACTTTTGAAGATATGTTCAGGGCTTGTGTTATTGATTTCCAAGGTAATAGAGATGATCATCTACACCTCATTGAGGTTGCCTATAACAACAGTTACCATTCTAGCATCTAGATAGCTCCTTATGAAGCTCTGTATGTGAGAAGATGCAGATCACCTATTGAATGGTTCGAAGTTGGTGAAACTGGGTTGATAGGACAACACATAGTTCATCAAGCTATGGAGAAAATGAAAGTTATTCAAGAGAGGTTGAAAATAGCGCAGAGTCATCAAAAATCCTACACCGATGTCAAGAGAATGGAGTGAGAGTTTGAACTAGATGATTGGGTATACTTGAAAGTTTAACCCATGAGGGGTGTTATTAGATTTGGTAAGAAGAGGAAGCTTAGTCCCCGAAATATTTGTCCTTACTGAATATCCAAAAGAATTGGTAAAGTAGCTTATTAGTTGGAGCTACCACAAGAGTTAGCAGCGGTCCATCCGGTATTTCATATTTCCATGTTAAAGAAGTGCATGGGAGATACTTCCTTTATCATTTCTACTAAAGATATTGGTATCAAGGATAGATTATCTTATGAGAAGATTCCTATTCAGATATTAGACCGCCAGGTTCGCAAGTTGAGAACCAAGGAAGTACCATAAGTCAAACTTCTTTGGAGAAATCAGTTTGTTGAGAAAGCTACTTGGGAAGCTAAGGAGGACATAAATAAGATATATAAACATCTCTTTGAGCCCAGAGAAATTACAGATCAAGTTACTAATTCTCGTGTAGTACTCTTTAATTGATATATTGCATGTGTTAGATTTCCTTGTTGGGTGTTTGAGCATAATGGTAAATATTACGCCCTTATCTTGTAGTAGTCTTATTCGAGGACGAATGTTCCCAAGTGGTATATATTGTAACATCCCTCTTTAGAAAGAGCTATAAATAGAAAGAAACCATTTTTGGAATGATTAAATTTGGAAAGTTTGACAAGTTGAGCTAACTATGAGGTTTGTGTCAACTTAAAACAAACATAAATCCTAGCACAGGATGAGTTAGGAGGTCTACAAGACACCTTTGTAAATATATTTAAATTATCTTTCCAACACCATCGAGTTTTTGCTCATTTTCATGTTCGCATGAGGTAGATATGCCCTTTGGAAGTCAGTCTGTCTAGATAAGGAAAGTCAATACTAGATTTTAAAACGGTATTTTGGTCTTTTCCATACCCAATTGATTTAATTCGTTCTGGTAAATTTATTAGGGTCAAAACTGAATTGGTTCAGTTTACACAATTGAAAATTCACGCTAGGGTTTTATAGAGAATAACTCAAGAGGAGAGAAGAAGAGAAAAGTTAAGGTTCGTCGATTTCTTGAGAAATTGATTGTGGATTTTGCCAAGGATTCGATCCTACGAGGAATGTGAGACTTTCATATGTTTTGGGTATCTGAATCTAAAGAGAACTTGAGACAAAGGATCGAGTTTAGTCAAATTAAGATTAGAAAACGAGAGGAAAAATTTGTCAGATTTGCCTGGGGAATGCTGGCGCGACATTTCCCTGTAGCACTAGGAAGGCTGGGGCGGTGTGCCAACAGCGCACCAGAAATAGCTCTCTCAACTTTGGGGCTGGCTCGATGTGCTAACAGTGTGCCAGGGTCGTCTGCCCCAACCCATCTTTTGTTGTTTAGCCCGTTTGAGTCCTTCTAAAGTGTTCTAACACTTCCTATCAAATCTAACTACTCGGAATGACTTCTAAACATCTAGAAATCATCCATAAACATGAATCACAACATTGAATCCATAAATTCAAATTCAAGGAAAGCTAAGGGCCATGTGTAGAGAGTTCTTAGAGTTCTTTCAAGAAAGTCTTTTGCAAATGTTTTTAAACTTGTTTTAAGACTTGAGTTTTAGTTGAGTAAGAGTAACAAATGAATTTCATTTTTTTTAAAAGAGTATATGGGAACTTAGTATTCCCAAAGAGTAAATACTTTCAAATTTAAACAAGAAAGAAAACACGGATTTCTAAGAGAAGCCTTTGAGCTAGTTTTTGAGTAATTATCTCAAAGCACAGAAAGAGTTTTGTTTTTAAAATATATGAGTTGAGTATATTTTAGGAGTAGTATTGAGAACCTATATGAGGATGAGTTCATAATAACTCAGGTTTCCATAAACCATGTAACCATCGTGGGTAGAAAGGGTCATAATTTTTAGATGATTCCTTAATGCTATTTAGTATAGACTTGTGGATCAACTTAGTTGACGCTTTCTATATCCCAGAAATTTATAGGATAGTTCTAGCAGCGTGGGCGAGACGATGTATCATCACTTAGCTCATATAGATGGTTGTCGGTAAGAGAAACTCCCAAAAATTATATTACTTTGTTATATAAATTGAGTTCTTATTGTATTTCTTCAAATACATGGAAATATTACCTACTGTTTAAATGCTTTGTATAAACTGCATCTTTACTGTTATTTATTTCTGCAAGCATCCAGGCGCTTATGAACTGCCTGGACCTTCTCATCCATCATGTGCTCCATCTGTTGTTCCATCATAGCCTCAAACTCTGCTATAGAACGTTGCATCCACGACCTCACATGCTCGAGCAGGATAGCCATTTGGGCCTCCAACTTATGGACACTAGCTAAGGGCACGACAATAGACCCCAAGGAATGAATGGCTCTGGAGGAGCTAGGGGCCTGACTGGCGGCCGTAGATGGGGAAGTCGGGGAATCCTCATTAGGGGCTAGAAGGGCAGGCTCCTCACCCTGCATCTGCTCTACATCTTCTACCAATTCTGCTCCAAATGATGGAACCTCAACCTGTAGGTCTCTGCAAGGTGCAACTACATTGGCCTCATCCTGAATAAGGCTGATATCAAGGGTCTTGGTTGACTGAACGAGCTTGTCACAATGCCAAACAAATACTCCAGCGTCCCCGCACAACTGAAAAATGAGGCATAGGAAGGTTAAGGTTGTGGTGGCCTTGAAGACCCTCTCGTGTATCTCCGCAATAAGTATGCGGGAACAATCGACCTCCATCCCAGCAACTAAAGTTGCAATCATGACCATTCGGTCCTATGTAAGTATATTATCTGCCTGAGTAGGCGACACACGGTTCCACACTAGAAACCAGAAAAAATTGGCCACAAATGTCAGGGTGGCCGTCTTGTTACCTAAGCTCGGGTTACTGACCCACTCGGTACGCTCTCTGTCTCTAGCAAGATGATGGGCTAACAAGCATAAAAAAGTCTCCTTCTAATCGGCATTCCTCTTAAATGCCCTGCTCTTAATGATGTTTTAGCGATAGTCGAACTCGGCCATGTTAATTGGTACAGTGTTGCTCGAACTGAAGAGGAACTGCGGATAGTGGTCTCAGATATATCAACCAAAAACCCGCGCACTAGTGTGGCCTTGACTGGAGGCTGGGCGGTAGGCTTGGCCCATATGTCAATCGAACATCGGAGGGTGGCTGTGTAAGAAGCATAAAACTCCCTAACTATCTCCTCACTGAAGGACACTAGGCTACGGGCCATCCAGTCGCATCTATATCTCGGGAAGACTAGAAGATGTCAGGTGTGGTATGGAGGTTGCCCGTGAGAACCTGCCGCTCCTCGGTGACTAATCAAGTCATCCACTCCTTCTCAGTCAGCATGAGATCATCTCTATATATCTGGTACTGGATGCTCACACACCATCGGTTTGGTTCATCAGCAACTCGAGTAGGATCGGTGTTAGGTGGAACTAGAATGTTCCCAACACTAGTAGCCTCGGAGGAAGAGGCGGTGGTGTTATTGGAGCTAGAGCCGATGCAGATCTAGCCGGTGAACCATTGGGTGTATCCCCCTCATAGGACTGGGGGCAGTGACCATGTCGGAAATTACCTGCCGACTTTGATTATGTGTGGTGTGTGGTTGATGAATCCACAAATTGGACTCATTTAGGGCATTATTTTGATAAGAATAGTGTCCTCGAATGCTTATTTTGTATAAATATCTGATGAAAATTCTTAAGTTTCAAGTATTTGACGTTTTACTGGAAGCATAGACCCTTAGGTGCAAAACGAAACAAAAAAGGCTGAAAAGAATGAAGAAGTTGAAGCATGAGCATCGCCAAGAATGTTAGGCGATTCACCGAAAGGACAGACTCCGCCCTTTGTTCCAGTATGTTAAGCCCTAAAGGAAAAGCATCAGAAAGGCGTTAAAAGGAGCAGTCGGTGTTTCACCGAATAGTTTCGCGAAGCAGTACTATACCGCCCAATGGTCCAGAACATGAAGATGTTGAAGGAAATCATGAAATGACGATGAAACATAAGAAGGACGAGTCGCCGAATCATTCAGCGGCATCGACTAACTTCGCCGAAAGATCCGCCAGCGCTATTTTCTGAATTCTATAAATACTAAACTTGTTATTAATTTTAGAGAGTTCCGAACCTTTTTTTTTTCAGAATAGAATTGTACATTTTTAGATATTTTCTCTGAAGTTTGGAGAGGGTTTTGTAGGTATCTTTAAGAGAGAAGGATTTCATCTTCCCCAAATTGGAAGTGGGTCGTCTCCATTCTTCTTCCTTTGCTTAAATCAAGGTTTAATTTCTTATACCCATTTGATTTTAGTATCATTTTAGGTGTATTTTGTTATTTCTTGATGTGTAGCTAAAAACTCCCATTCTTGGGGTGTGATTTAGCAAATATGTGGTGATATTGTTGTTGGGTCTTGCTTGCTGATAGGGTAGATGTATGTTAATGGTGATTTCACCTAGTGGTTGTGGTTTAATTTAAAGGGTTTGTAGTTGCAAATACAAAACCACCCATGTGTTTTCGGATTGCTCAAGAGGGAGGTCACAAAATCAAGACCACTAGACTGATGACCTAAGGAGTGGGTTGACATGAGGTTCAGCCCGAGAGGGTGAGCCATAGTCCCATATCCTAACACTCAACTCGACAGAGTGAGTGGGGTAAGGCGTAGGCTGGTCTTCATGCGGCAAATAGGTGTCCTAGTGGAACCTATTTGAAATGGGGTAAGTTTCCCAAGAGGGAACTTATTTCCATCTAAAGCTTAGCCTAGTCACTATTATCTTGCAAATTTTCTATTGAAAGCATGTACCCGACGATTTATCTCAACTTGTATTGCGGTCACACCCCAAGAACATTTCCCCATACTTGATTTTCTTGTTAACTTTTGATATTTTTACTATTTGTGACAAAACCCCCAATTGATATTTGATACTTTCGTGTCACCCCCTTTAATTTACCATGTTTTTGTTCGTTAATGTCTTTAGCTACGACTAGTTAGAGCTAAATTTTAATTTTCTATCAATTCTCAAAACCACTCCCTTGGGACACGACCCCAACCTTTAGTTGGGTTACTATAATATCAACGATCGTAGACACTCATACCGTAGGTTAGTGTCATCAGTCACGCTAAGCATCAAAATGGCGCCGCTGCCGGGGAGTGGTGTTATTTGAAAATTTTTAGATTAGTAGAATTTTTGTTCTTCTGAGTTGTAGTTTACTAATTTTACTTTTATTTTTGTTCTTTGTTGAGTTGTCCATTTAAATAAGCATGGCTGAGCAAAGTAGTGGCAATGTGGTTGAAATGAACCAACGAGTCCACAAGGACCTCACGCTGACCGCATTGGCATCTCAGCTAAATGACTTGGCCACTAAAATCTCAGAGGTGGAAGTCCAATTCAACAACACAGGGAGGTATAAACCCCATCATGAGCGGAAAAAGTCTAGAAATGGGGAAAAAAATTGTGTCGAGGACATACTTCAAATCATTCTCCAAAAGATCACCGATCGAGATCAGGTGTTGGACGAAATGAAAGAGAATGTTGAAGTGTTGAATCAAATGATTGGATCTCACTCTAGATCAATCCAGCTAATCAGGTAATTCCTGAATTTTGCAAAACCTCATCTACACCCAAATGCCATGTTGGGGTCACCTAGTGACACTGGGGCTAACCCCAATAACGGAGAGAGACAGAACTTACATCGTGCCACGATGTAAAATAAGGCGTTTCTTGGGAGGCAACTCAACATTTTACTGCTTTTATTTATTCTGTTAGAATAATGGTGTGTTGATTTTGTAGGATAAAATGAGAAAGCTGTTGAGAAGTGCAAGTTGGCGAGCAAAGGACCTAGTGGGCGAGTTGCCGAATCTATCGGTGAATCGACTTAATCCGCCATTAGGACCCCAAAATAGAGGAGCGAGGTAAGTATGCGTTCAGCGTATCACCGATTATATCAACGATAAGACTAACGTCGTCGAATGACAAAGAATTGAACAGTTATATAAAGGCAGAAAGTCAAAATGTTTGAATCTCTCACTTTCCCTCGTCTCAAACTCCTCAAAATCACACCAAAGGTACTGTTTCTTAGATTTTTATCTTTGCGTTAGTATTTCAATTGGTAAATAGTGCTTAGGGTTGGATCTCTTTGCTGCTTAGCATTTCAAAAAGCAATTTGATCGGCATTTAAGGTTAGCCCATAAAACCCCGAATTTATCTTTAAAAAATTTCACTCTTTTACAATTGTAGTATCAGGATGACGTGAGTTGGTCCTCTCTGATAGAAATAAGTTGATATTCTATGAGTAATTCAAACTTAGTTGCCTGAAATATTTTAATAGTCGAATGCCTTGTTGTTTGTGCTTTAATTGAACTGAGATTGTAATGGGTGCTGCTTGATTTTCGTTATCTTGGTTAGGTAACACCTAGATAGCCCGCATTTGTGCTAAATAATGAAAATCGTTCAATGAAGGAATGGCTGACAACATTCCAAAGGGTGATCGTAGTTAAATAGCCAAATTTGGCAAGACTGGAAGAAGTGTGAGTATTCAGGAGTGATGGAAATAGTGGGTCTTGTGTGAATTTCTTGTATGCATGCTTTGATTTCGTTTCCAGGGCTAATAAGGTTGATTCTAAAAAGTGGATTGAAAAGTAGACACGTTAAATCAGTAGGCATGGGGACAATTTTTTGGGTCATCTCCGCTTCCTTCTCTGCAACATTCTTGGACTCTCCAGTAACCTCAATATCCTCATCATCTTTTTCAACCTTAGATGACATAGGTGGATCAATGGTTTGTTTACCCCCTCGAGTAGTGACTGCCATACAATGTCCATCATTCTTCGGATTCTGGATGGTGTTGCTAGGAAATATGTCAAGCTGACGTGGGTTTACTGTAGTGGACAATTGATTCATATGCTTCTTGAGATGCCTAATAGACATTGCATGGTTATATACTTTTGACCAATTCTAGAATGTCATCCCGCATCTCCTTCACATTCTTATAAGTCGAATCGAACCTCTTCATCATCTTCTACATCATATCCTCAATACATGAACTACTACCCCCAGCTTCCCTATTACCAAATTCCTGATTTGCAGGAGGAACATAAGGACCAACCCTATCATTTTTGTAGCCATAGTTGTTTCGGTTGTAGTTGTTGTCACGATTGTAGCTCCTATCCCGGACATACTAACCTTGTCGGTTGTTGTTGCCATAGTTCCGACCTTGATTTCCTTCCCCTTTATGCCAATTATTCGAGTTGGAACCTTGAGCATTGGCTCGGAAACCCCATGTCTGATCATTTACCACATAAGCATTTCATAATAACATTCCTCAACCGGTGGTGGTGGAGTCCTTGCCAAATAATTCACCGCATTTACCTTTTCTGGACGTCTGCTTACATGTTTCAATACCAACACAAGTTTTGTCCTTATCTGAGCCAACTATTCACAATTGTCATCAACAGATTGACTAGGTGCAGATTAAACTGCAAAAGTGCTTCTTCCATTGTCTTGCATTCGAGTGCTCCATTCTTTATTGTTTTGGGAAATCTTCACCAATTTCTCAGCGTTCTCCTCAAAAGTGCACTCACTATATGATCCTCCAACGATAGTATCAAGCACAGCCTTACCATTGTCATCTTAACCTAGGTAAAAATACTCTTTCAGTGACTCATCATCAATGCGGTGGTTCGGAACACTTCTTATGAATGCAGTGAACCTGTCCCACGAGCTACTCATAGATTCTCCAGGTAGTGCCATGAAGTTGTTCAGTTTATCTTTGTGGTTCAGCTTCTTTTACAACAGAAAGTACTTGGCCATGAACACCCTATGCAATTAGTCCCATGTATGAATTGAGTTGTATGAAAGCTTAAAAAACCATATTGCAGCATTAACGGTCAATGATAGATGGAAGACTCTCAACCCTATGATGTTCATATCCAACTCTGGTCACCCCACACAACTCTTACAAACACTCCTCAACCTTACCATATGCCCTTGCGGATCTTCCGAAACCATACTAGAAAATAAACCCCTAGCTGTAACCATCTCCATCAAACTGCTAGTCACCACAAATGTATTCCCTAGAGGTAGAGGAGAGAGAATGATGGATCCTTCAGATTTGACAGTGTTGAATGCAACCCTGTAATTATCACGCAGTCTTGGTTCAAGTGGATTATGCACCCTTAATGCATCTCCAAGTAAATTATCACCCTGAGCTTAAACATTCACATTATTCACTTGTTCCTCTGGATCCTCTATGGCTGGATTATTACAGACCCTTTGGTTATTCATCTTTCTCAAAGTTTTGCTCAACTTTGGATCGTATAGGGCCAATGGGTCGGCTCGACTCCGTGTACTTGGCATACTCCAGAGTGGAAACCTGAAGAAAACAAAAAGCAAAGAAAATGCAAAATTAGGAAATAATTGACTAAAGTTAAATAATGTAGTAAAACTTAATTTAAAAAGCTTATTCCTGGTCTGCGGCGCCAAAATTTTATAAGCTCAAATTATACCTCCCTAAAAAAGTATAAGCGGTCGTTATCAAGTAAACAACCCAACTTGTAGGTTGGGGACTATCCCACGAGGAATTTGGTTTAGACTTAAACTTAACTCACTATTATATCGGTTTAGTCATGTTTTCTCCGAGACAAGTAAGTAAAGGGGGGGAGGGGATTTGTGAAATAAATAACTGATGATTGTTTAAGTACCAAGTGAGCAAGATTCAAACTTTGTTGTTATCAATGGAAGAAAGAAATTAGGGTATATGTGTTCCCCATAAGCTCTTAACGCGGTAATCCTAATAATAGTAATCATTTCCTAGTGTATCACATGCAAAGTGGTAAGATATGTATCCCTAAGTGCTTGGTCCACCAAATAGGGAATTTTACTCTGCACCTTGGTCCGGCTACGTGTGTATAATTTACTAACCCTTACATTTACATCATATTAGACATTACATCAATGTATGACTTATTCACCCTCGCACCAATTGACATTAAACTATTAGATAGTATCACACTAAATCTCTGTTGATAATTCTTTTCTTATTAACTACCTCCTTGACCCGGCAAGTAGCAACAAGGTGAGTTCTAACGTTGGCCACCATTAAAAAGACTTCTAAATGAAATAATTACCAATACATGCATCAACACAGGTTAAGATTTACCTTGTTATTATTCATACGTTGTTAATTGCTCATGGTTCCCACAACCCTAGTTGTGGATATAGCTACTCATGCTTGAATGAACACAATTCATATTGTTAGAAGAAGTATTCATAAACTTACGTATTGAGTAGAAGAAACCCGTAATCTCCAATTGAAATTCAAAGAAAACATCTTATAAACCGAAATTAGGAAATCAAATTGCCAAATATTTCAAACTAATTCCCAAGAAAATATCAAGAACTAAAAGTATACAATGGTGTCTCCCCTCCAAAAATGAGGTTAACATACCCTATTTATAGAAAAACTTGTCCTAAACAAAAAGGAAATGAAATAAGGAAATAAAACTATTGGACGCGACTTCGATCGACGAGACTGACCTATGGTTCGTAGGTCCCTTCCGTAGCTTCATACTTAGAAGTTTTCCACAGATGCTGGAACCTTCAACTTTCAGATGCAAACGATGGCTGTGCAGTAAGGACCGTAGCTTCACCTATGGTTCGTGGGTCCCTTTCCGTGGCTCCACACATAGAACTTTTCATTAGGTACTGTAACTTCACCTCCCAGTGATGATTGACGGATGTGAAGGACGGCGCGTGGGTCGACCTACACTACGTCACTCGCCTCCAGAGTTCCATACTTAGTCAGAATTCCCTGATGATCATTCCAGGCCTACCCACGATTGGACTATGACTGGACCTATGGTCCGCAGGTCACCTTCTGTGGGTGGCTCCCATTGCAGAATTTCAGTTGTCATCGCTCTCGACCTCGTCCAATCCTATTTCCTGCAAATATAACTCAATAAACATTAGTTATAATACAAAATGGCCCTAGACACACACAACTCTTAAGTGAAATGTATTAAAAATACAATAAACTCACGGCATTTCAGTTATCCGGTTAACAATCATTAACAGTTCACACAATTTCCATTGAGAATTACTAATGGACTTAACATGGATTGACAATACGTAGTAACCTGTTGAACTTTTACCTGTTAGTCCATTCCTAAATAAAACACTTAATAAAACTTCATATTAACCTTGAAAGAGATGTCAATATTGACTAAACTAGCAAACTCAAAAGGATTCCTCATAACAACAAAACCAATTTCGATATGAACTATAAAGATAAAGCAATACAACACTACTAACGAAAACCATTAATGATCTTGAGACCATTACTAATAAAAAATTTCTCATTGAGATTGTAGTATTGAATTATTGCAGACATATCTCAGTGTCTCACTCACTATAAAAACAACGACTTAAAGTAAGGGAAATAACTATTTGAACCTCAATTTAGACACTTAGAGAATGATATTCAATAAAACTCACTAGCGTGGGAGGAGTGATAGTGAATCAATCAGTGATGTCGCAGCTTTGGAATATTATTGTGAAATTTGAGTGTCAACAATAAAGTCACTTTAAACTTCCTAAGGCCGTAAGTGATATAAATATAATTAATTAAACTTCTTATCGGGTTATCGGGGCACCTGATTAGAAATATCGCCAAACCTAGACCTGAATCAATAAGTTGATAACAAGTTTATGGTAAACTGAGACCCTAATTGTTAAACCGTAAGCCTAAACCATTGACCCAATAACTAAATTATCGATTTCAGTTCGGTTTTGAACAACCCTTCTTTACTTCTTATATAATGGGGAGAGTTGTACATATTGTTAATTTATAAATCCATTTATATTGATCATTCAACAAAATTTATTGGATTAGCGAAGATAATTCATTGTAAATGTTTTTAGGTAACTGAAGAAAATTAAAAGTTATTTATTTTGGAGGTGAAATGCATTAAACTATGAAAAATATTCTTTTTAACTAGAAAATTAAAAGGTCTTCCCATTAAATAGTATATGACATTAAGTAATATAAATTTTAAAATTATAATAATAATAATATTTAATTAATTAGATATTTTATAGCATACGGGTGAAATGGTAATTCAACTTTGCACTTTGGATCTTCCCACTTTTAATATTTGGTAAAAGAATTATATTCAAATACGATAAACTTTAAATGATACACTCATATTTAAATATTTTTGAATTGTCAATCACGTTAAATTTTCCAGATATTTAAATTGTATTTTCAAAAAATCAGAGACACTAATATTCTTATCTTGGAATTAAAGATCCTCGTCTAGCCATTGAAGAAACGATTAAATAAGTGATGGTGCCGGAAAAGTTACACAAGTGAATATTAAGCTTAGAATTTGGATAGTAACCTAAAACAATTATTGAATGCAGATAATACACTAAAATTTAATGATGCTAAAATATAGGGAAAAGAAAAGCTAACATCTCAAAATTGACTTCTATCAGCAACGAAAAATTTTGATCTTCACGTTGTAGATTTGCCTCTCTTAACTATTCCAACTCGGCGAGGAGCTTCGACTTGTCTCTGTAAGTTTTGATACAATAAAATCATCCTATGATAAGAATCTAATTGGGTATCCACCAATCTTTCCCAATATTAGTTTCACCTTGGTAGTTAGAACCTTTAGATCTTTGGGAGGCAATCGAGTAAGATTATTAAGCAATTTCACTACCTGAATCCCTCACATGGCTCAAATAATTAGGATTCATAAATACAAAACAACTACAATGTCTAAGACAAAGGCGTGTCATGTCTCTTCAACAATTTTCACTTGTATTATGCCTCTAAAATAGCAAGAATCATCTGGGATTATCTCAAGGCAGAATACTTTGAGTTGCGAAAGATCAATGATTTGGAAACCATCAAGGAACAATAGAAAATAAAATAATATTGAAAACCATATTTGTAAAGCAACAATAGAAAATTGACAAAAACAAATTCTGCATCACATAGGTAGATTTAAAATATGTCTGTAATATCGAATAGGGCATACAGATTAAGTTAATGTATACAAAATACATCATTATAGTGTCTCCTAAGTTCTTGCATTTCTATAATTAAGTAAAGATATGATGTTCCAATGACTATTTGTCAATTTGATTTTTTTAAGTGTCTCTAAGAACGAAGGTCTATTGTTCACTTAGTTAGCCCAACACTGCTCTACCAACCTGCGAGGAATTGGTCGAAATTAGTAAAAATAGAATCAAGTCACATCATACATCTACATAATTCCTTTTCACCAGTGACTAAACATGAGTTTTTTAATACCTTTCATTCAAGTAAATGATCTTTGTGAAGGATTCATAAAACTTTTAATAACTATGGAGCAGTGTTGGCACCCAATTTTGGCCTAACATTTCAAAATTCGTAACTTTTAAGTTTTATTTATTCAATAGTTCACAATACATTTTTAAATAAGTTTATCGATATCTATCCTTATTTGTCAAAATTTCAGGATTTTTTATGAGTAAATTTTAATTACATTATTTTTTGTCAAAACCGGTTGACTATGTTTAAATATTTGTTCATTTTGATTAAATCATTATTTTTGTTAAATTGCATTTTTTACATGTTATTAGTGCACAATCTAGAAATTCATTCAAATATGGATAAAATTTCATACATTATTAACTAGTGATTTTGGCCCATGATTTTTAGATAATGGTATTGTAATATAGGTGGTTTTTTAATTTTCTATTTAACCTATTTCTTAGTCATTAAGTTAAAGGGTGGTGAATGTTTTTTTTAGATTGGAAGGGAGAATTCAAAAATGTGTAAAAAACCCTAATTTATCTTCTTAGAGCTGCGGCCACCACCTAGCTCAAAAAAGCAACCCAAACCACCTGTTACTCTCCTCTTCTCCACTGGAACACCACCTCAAAACCCCACTGGAAAGCAACACTACAACAGCAGCTCAACCCACACCAAACAGGCGCCCAACCTTCATTTCCGAATAGTCAACCAAGCTCCAACGGAGCAACAACAACTAAAAACAACCAAACAAAACCTCCAAACCGTCATAGGAGCTTCAAGCTCCACAAACACCACTAGAAATCATCCAGACCCACCCTTTCCTTATTTCCTTTTTCCGGTGAAGCCATCCAGCAACCCCCCACCAATAATAACCCACAAGCAGCTCCAAACAAATTCAGAAACAATAGCAAAATGAACCCCAATCCCTATCTCCCTTTTCTCCATTTTTTCCGACGAAACCTTGCCGGAACACCACTGAAAGAGACCTTCATCTTTTTCCTTTGTTTTCTCATTTTTCCAGTGAGCAACAACCAAGCTCAACCACGAAGCTCCATGTCCATATCATACCCAACCCACTACCTTTTCGTCCTCCATTCCCAACCAAAACCTCATCGGAAAATCGCCTAAACAGACACCAAATGCCACCAGTCCCACTCCCCTTCTCCTTTCACATCTTCTCCTTCTTTGTTACAGGTGTTTTGGCTTAATGGTGAACGACAACCAGTTCTCGTGCTCCCAGACCAGCAAATCAACAAATAACAACTACAATAGTTCCATTTCCGACCAACTCCATGAACTCCGGCAAAGCTTCAACACTTGGACGAATAAGAAACCTCCTCCGGTGGTTAGTTTCTTTCTTTAGTTTAATTTTATTTTAATTGTTGATTGATACTCATATATGTTCTAATCTTAAATCTAATTATTGTAATCACTTTAGATTTTGGTTTGCTGATACATTTATTTTGGGGTTAATTGTAGTGAGTATTATTGTTGTCCGATGACTTTTGTTAATGCTTTATTGTGGATTTAATGAATATTTTTTGCATTAGATGCTAAATTTATTTTGATAGAAAACTTTGTTCTAGTGAGTTTTACATTGTTTTGCTTATGATTTATTTTATTTACTTTACATTGTGTGTTTCGCTAAAAAAAAAAAAGAAACAATAAATTATTTACTATTATTATTTTTGGGTTGTTTGCCATTGTTTTATTTGTTACACTTTTTGGATTGTTTTAACTTGCTCTTCTTTAAATAAGTTGTTACTAATTTTGTGCCCTATTCACTATCAATTTTTATTACTGTTACTTTATTTCGTTGTTATAATTTATGGTTGTAGTTTACATTATATTATCTTTCTAAAAGTTTTCGCATGATTTTATATTTTTTATATGTTAATTTTGGCCAATGAAAGAATCTTTTCATCGGTTTTTGAAGCCACCTCATTCTAAAAGACGAAAAATTTAGTTTAACTTTATATATATTGTATGTCAAAATGGGCCAATGAAGAAATAACCGTCGATTTCTAAGGCCTATCATGTACATAAGACAGATTTTTATTTTAAGTTGTTATTTATTTTATATATTTTTATTCATATTTGTTTATCACTAATACTTTTACTAAGTGTCTTTACGGGTACACAAGTGTCACTTCCCATTGAATCTAATCGAATGGAGTTCGAGTTATATTTTTTATTTGTTATGGTGTATATTATCGATGTTAGGAAAACCTTAGGCCGTTTATTATATTGTTGTTTTATTTTATTACTTCTATATATTGCATGTTTATTATACTCGTATGATAATTTATCTCCTCCTCAATTTGAAAAAACTAATTCAGTCGGGACCCACAATTGTGGATTTTGAAAGATGCCTAACACCTTCCCTTTGGAATAACTTGAACCCTTACCTAGAATCTAATGGTTTCAAAGATCATTTAATTAGTTTACTAGTTTTTTCTAAAAATTAGGTGGTGACTCCTTTAAAATTTGTTTATTCATAAAATTCTTTTAACATTAAATTAATTGATTAATTTATGAGTCACCACGACGTTTCACCCTATGTGAATAAAGTAGGGATGTACACAAGAAGCATTGTAGAAAATCCTTACTTTCGAAACTACTCAAAATAGAAAGTAAGTAGAAAATTGAAATAGGTAAACCAAACAACAACTCTGGAGTAATTAAACTACACAAAGGAAATAAACAGACAATTGAAAGCGTACCATATTATATCTAGCATCTCCTGTGTTAAGCAACTTAACTCTCGAGCTCGTCAAGCTGAAGATCTATACCCATTATAAGATTACCACATATGTCAATAAGATCGCGGGTTATATTCATGTTACTCTAATTTCTATTATATTCATACTCAGCATGATTCTCTGTTACGCCAGGAGGCACGAAGTTGCGAGCCAGTGTTTGACCAATCTCCAGAAAATGACAAGGAGAATTAATCTTTGGAGATTGGTCAAACGGTGGCTCGCAACATCGTGCCTCCTGGTTCAACAAAGAATCATGTTGACTCAGAATATGACAGATATTAGAGTAACATGAATACAACCCGCGATCTTATTGACATATGTGGTAAACTTATAACGGATATAGATCTTCAGCTTGACGAGCTCGAAAGTTAAGTTGCTTCACACAGGAGATGCTAGATTCAATATGGTACACTTTCAAATGCCTATTTATTTCTTGTGTAGTTTACTTGCGTCGGAGGTGTTGTTTTGTTTACCTATTTCAATTTTCAGCTTACTCTTTCTTTTGACTAGTTTCGAAAGTAAGGATTTTCTGCAATGCTGCTGCATTGTTATCAAAAAATTTATGAATCCTTTGCAAAGATCATTTACTTCACTGAAAGGCATTAAAGAATTCTTTTTTATTCACTCGTGCAAAGGAATTGTGTAGACATATGATGTTACTTGATTCTATTTTTATTAACTTCAACCAATTCAGTGCAGGTTCGTAGAGCAGTGTTGGGCTAATGAGGTGACCAATAGACTTTCGTTCTTAGAGACACTCGAAGCAATCAAATTGACAAATAGTCATTGAAAAATCATATCTTTACTTAATGATAGAAATGCAAGAAATTAGGAGACATTAAAATAATTTATTTTTTTTACATTAACCTATTATGAATGCCCTATTCGATATTATAGACAGATTTTTCAACCATGGTCCCGGAGTCTTATATATCCTATCTGATGCAGAATTTGCTTTTGTCAATTTTGTATTGTGTTTACACAGAATATTGTTTTCAATATTACTTTATTTTCTATTGTCCCTTGATGTTTCCAACTCTTCCATCTTCTACAACTCAGAGTATTCTGCCTTGATATAATCCCAGATGATTTTTGCAGATTTTAGAAACATAATACGAGTGATAATTGTTAAAGAGGCACAACACGCCTTTGTCTTAGACTTTCTAGTTTTTTGATCTTTATGAATCCTAATTATTTGAGCCATGTTGATATCCATGTAGTGAAATTGATCTAAAGCTTCTAGGTACCATGGTGAAACTAATATAGGGAAAGACTGCTAGATACCCAATTGGATTCTTATCATAGTATAGACTATAATTTATCAAAAAATTACGGAGACAAGTCGAAGCTACTCGCCGAGTTGGAAGAGTTAACAGAGGCAGATCGACAACGTGAAGATCAAAACCTTTCGTTGCTGACATCAGTCAATTTCAAAATTTTATCTTTTCTTTTTCCATTATATTACCATCATTAAATTTTAGAGTATTGTCTGTATTCAATAACTGTTTTAGGTTACGATCCAAATTTTAAACTTAATATTCATTTGTGTGACTTTTCCGGCACCGTCACTAATTTAATAGTTTCTTAAATGGCTAGAAGAGGATCTTAACCTCCACGATAGGAATACTAATGTATCAGATTTTTTAAAATACAGTTTGTATATCTGAAAAAGTTACCGTGATTGACAATTCAAAAATATTTAAAGAATATATGGAAAAAAATCTAAGACAAAGAATAACTTATCTCAGAGAGTATAAGACAAATGCACGAAAAAGTAATTAATTTATTTCAAACAACAAAAATCATGAATCAAAAGTTCCAAGATAGACAAGAAAAGGCATGCATAAGCCATAAAAAAAAGTAAAATACAATAACATTGTTTAAAATTCTTTTGTCCTTCCATTGCGCCCCATCTCTAACCCTCGAACATTGGAAGTACTTAACCAATTAAGCTAGAGGCAAATCATGGATTTGAAGATAGGGGGCCACTACTAAGTGTGACCTAAGGGTAAGGCCAGGAGTGGAAGAAGGGTAACGTTAACATTTTTTGGAGAAGTCATCATAGCATTTTTTGGAGCATGTATTAAAATAACATTATTCATATCCAGAAGCATTGTTCCAAGTCAATCCAAAAAACCTAAAAAAGACCTTTATTTTTTGAAGACTCACTTTCATCATGACCTCTAAAAGACGGTCAAAATTCCAAGAGAAACCTTTCCACATTAGTAGAACCCACTAAACAAATTCGATGCTCACTTCTTGTTTTCTCATATTGCTTGTCAAAAGCAACTTGAATGGATTGAGATTGACTCTCAAAATATAGCATCTTGTTGAAACACCTATTGTGACCGCTATTTACTTCACCAACATGTAAATTGAATCGTTCCAAACTATGATTCCAAGTCTTAAAACCAGTTTTCGTGAAATAAATCACTTGCATTTCTCTTTACATAAGTCTATCCATCTCAAATCACAAAACTCAATCCATCTAGAATCACAAGAATCAACAACAAACTCTAACAAAAAAAAATTAAAAATAAAGAACTTACCAATATATACAGAGATAAAGGAGTAGGACTTTAATTATGTAGTGAATAATACTTGTAAGTTATATATTTTGTAGCAGTGTTATATTTTGTTTAGAATTGTGCAAGTCGTAGACTTTCTAGCAGTCTTATATTTTGTTTAGAATTTTGCTAGGGATTTTCTTTGTTTTAGGTTAAGAAAAGGGGTGGGGCCAGATGAGGTGGATAAAATGAGTTTTAATAAAAGCATTTTTAAAAGAGGTTTAACTCTAAAGAAAAAGCTTATTTTAAGGTCGTGTTGCGAGTGAACGACTTCAACCAATTCACCCAGGCAACTTATAGTTATAAGGGTGTACAATTAAATGTATAATATTTTATCAAAAATATAAAAATAAATATATATATATATACAATTTTTTTAAAGTTACCGGCTGCATGTGGGTCCCCCCGACTTAAGCAATCCGCTCTTGGCATAATAATTTATGTTTAACTGAATCTATATGATTTAATAGTATTTTTCTACAATTAATATAATAGCCACCTATTATTGATAGAGAGCAATATAAAAATTATTGATTTGTAATCTGTATGGGGTGAATTGGTTTAATGAAAAATGTTAGAAACAAAAAGTAAGAATTGAAATTTGTTTATCTTTCCTTCTATTTTATATCACAATCAATTAATGAATTAAAGGAGCAAAAATAAATTATATTCACTGATAGTTTTTTTAATATGAAAAAAAGGTTATGCTTAAAATTTAAAACTAAACACATGAAAAAATCAATATGATTCAACATTCAATATAGATACATTTAAAAAATCATATATAAAATATATTTTTTTTCAGTGAAAGCAAGGTTCGAATGAATTTTGAGCCTACAAGATTGTTTTTAAAGTAAGTTTCCATGAGAGGAAACTATACAACTAACAAAACTTCTTTAATTTCTTCTTACATAAAAACAAAAGATGCAACATAGATTTAATTATAGCACTTAAAAAGACAAATTCAACAATTTTAGTCAAAATTCATTAATTGTATTAATAGATATATGAAATCCATATAAAATTTATTCAAAACTCAGTTACTAATATTTAATGCTAGTATTTTAGATACTTGAATTTATAGTTCAACTATGGCTTGCTAAAATCCAAAATATGCTCACAATCTCTATATATAGCCTCTGAAAAAAGTTCTTGGATTAACATATATACATATATATTTAAATATCATATCAAATGATTAATGACGATCCAAATTTACATATTTTTCTATTAAAAAAAAATACACCCCCACCCTGTCATAATAGATAATAAGTGGTTTTGAAAGAATTATTTTCAATGATAATTTGTAAACTCACTTTCACGGCAGGAGCCTACACTCCGGATGCGACTGACTCTCTAAAACCATTGCTGGAACCGAGCAAACTCTTGGCCTGGCTCTGTTAGAAAACTATATGCATAGCAGAAGCATACCATAATCATACAAATTATATGAATAATAGACAACACATTGTTTATACTAGAACAAGTACAATCATGTTAGGCCATATAAACTTTCTGAATTTAATTTCAGAATTATCTCTTGAAGTATGAGCCATACTTACATCTTTAAGAAAACCGTAGAACTGTGGTCTAGTTGGTGGACTAACTTATGAATTTGCTTGAAGTTTCTAGCATGTCGACTAGCTTGTGGATTCACTTGAAGGTATCGGCTCACGCTTCAAGAGGTAATTCTGAAATTAAATTCAGAAAGTTTATATGCCCTAACATTATTGTACTTCTTCTAGTATAAACAATGTGTTGTCTATTATTCCATGTAAGTTGTATGATTATGGTATGCTTCCGTTGTGCATATAGTTTTCCAACAATTGGTATCAGAGTCATACTTACATCTTTATAGATAACATAAAATATATGTATGTGCAATTGTATGTATGATTCATGGTTGGTAAATATATTTTTATCGCGAAAAAAAAATTAATCTGATGAAACTTTAGATTTTTTATTCGTTGACTAAAGTATATACGCTCTTAAATTTTGAGATGATCAAGAGGGCAAAATGTATTGGCGACAATTTTTCACTTTCACGTGGGAATGGACAACAATAGTAAACATTTGTCCTAATGATTATTTGAAGTCCTTTGTTTTTTGAATTAATGGAACCCAAATTGAAAACTTTTCATCAGTTAAAAGAAAAGTTAAAGTTCAATGGATTTGTTTTATTTAATAAATGAAACTACGACTTCTGCACTTGTGATTGATTTTTTTTTTCGGCGGCTAGTTGCAATTTTTTTTTGGTTTGTTTCTTATTAATCCATCAAATTTGCAAAGCTTGATAAGAAAGGGAATCATAGAGGTTGTTGATGAACAAATTATCATTGAACTAATTGTGAAGTTTTTTTTCAACTTTATAAATTTTGTTCTTGACTAATTGTTGACTTCAAACCTTGTTAAGTGGTGGTGGTAGTCACTCTTCAGGTCAATTGAATTTTATTTTTATTTTTTCTCTTTTTGTACAATAATTATTTGAGCATGTTATTCATTACATATATATCAATTTGTATAAATTAAGAATTTTTTGGTTAATAAATAGTTATCACTTAAGCGATTTATTTATTTGAAATCGTTGAAAATTCTTTAGACTTTATACATGTGATAATATATTTTGTAATAGATGAATTGAGAATTATGATTAATAAATAGGATTCACTAAAATGATCTATGTATTTGAGTCCTTAGAACATCCTCAATTCATCAAGTATAAATTATTCCAAGTGAATATTAGTGGTAAATATTTATTTACGTAAATGTTGATTTACCTTAAAATACTAGTAATGCTTAATTAATTCATGAGAAGAGATATCGAGGTTTTCAGTCAAAAGAGAGAAACATAATATCTTGGATTCTCAAGTGTATTAATTTAGAGAATAATTTATTATAAGAAGGTATTGAGTGCCTCAGCCAAAGGAATGACACAACATATGTTTCATGCTCATGAGATAATTATAAAAAGAGAATGAAAATTTGAATCAAGTTATTTTAATTTTTAACTATGGTCTAAAATGACTGTTTTTCAAATTTGGTCATATTTTAGGTGGTCATGAATTTTCTGATCCCTGATTGACTTGAAATTTGATGGTTCCATCGAAAATTATTTAGATGGGTTTTAGGTAGTTTGTCAGATTAAAATTTGATCTGAATATGATAAAGTCATATTGTTTTAATTTCTAAAGATACTTAAACCACTTGAATTTGAATTTGGTCATAGCTTTGGAAATATTTTTATAGACTCCAATTGACCTGAAATTTGGTAAGTTCATTGGTGATGGACTAGTAAGAAATACTCATTGTTATGTGGTTATAGTTTTGAGGCCCTTAAAATGGTTTTTAAGTCATTCTTTGGAATTAAAATGTGATAATATAATCCTTTATATCAGTTTCATTTATGTTAAATGTGGTACATGATTACACATGATGAGTTAACATGAATTGATAAATGATAAGGATATGGATCTGATTATTTTTCTTAAATCGTTTCAATCTTAATTTGATCATAACTTTGGTGATTAATATTATTTTTAAACTCTAATTGATCTGAAATTCAGTAGGTTCATCAGAAACAGTCAAATTAAAAATATTCATAGTTATGAACATTAGAAACAGTCAAATTAAAAATATTCATAGTTATGAAGTGATTTGGTAATTTGAGGTCGTTTAGATGAAGTTATTTTTTTATATATATTTTTGTATCTTGAAAATTAATTTAAATGAAAATTACTCGACTATGATACAGAGGTGATAGAGTTTGTACTCTATGGTCTTCTTAACTAAATTTTAGTGAAGTATTAAGTTCATGTGTTGGCTTAGACCTTCCTCCATAACGGATGAAATTAATACAAGTCATTAAAGTTTAATCTCTAATTTTGATTATCTGTATTGACTCTCCTAAACTGAGTAATATTTGATTGGATCAATGGATCTACGGATAATGATATTCACTTGACTTAAAATAACATATAAACGGATAATGATATTCACTTGACTTAAAATAACATATAATCTTCATCTGAGTTAGCTTTTGTTCTAAATTTGTTGAAGTGAATATTTGACACCACATATGTATGTTTCATGAGTAGTCATTTTTTCATCAAAATTTATTGTTCAAGATGCATTGATATCTATGAGGTGTGTTTTTGAATTTTAATATTCAATGTATACATAAACATACTTTTCTTTTGGAATTTTAGAATTTCGTTCTTTATTCTTAATTCGTGTATCTATTTCACAAAATGATGATATATGATAAGGAATTACTGAGCAGGAAAATCTTAAATTCTATTTGGCCAAACAACGTTTTCAACCAAATTGATCATAGTTTTGGAATTGGAAAAAAAAAGGAACTCTAATTGATCTGGAATTTGGTAGATTCATAAGAACGACCTAGTAAGAAACTATTTTTTTTGGATTGTTATATGAGTTTTTGATCATATTTGATTAAATAGTAGTGAAGTATTAATTTTATGTGTTGGCTTAGACCTTCCTCCCTATCGGATGAAATTGACATAAGTCACTATGTATTTAATCGTCTAGTTTTAATAATCTGTATTAACTCTCCTAAACTGAGTAATATAGGATTGGATCAATGTAATTAGAGGATTTTCACTTGACTTAAACTAACAGTAGACTCTCCATCTGAGTTAGGTCTGTATAAGTTTATGGAATGAATAATCGATCATTGTACATGTGTATTGCATGAGTAGTTCTCCAATTCCATCGATTGGCTACTCAAGATGAATGGATATATATGTATAAATGAGCCATAAATTTTGTCATTTAGGATTATTCGAAATATTATGGTCTATTTAAAGTATTATATCTCATATTCTCAATAGACTTTACACACCCACTTAGTACTACTTAAGCTTTTCTTTTGGTAGATATAAAGATATTAATTCAAAGAATGCATTGTACATGTACCTTATGATAGAAGGAATTATTTTCAGTTTCTAACTAGATAAGAGATGAGTATTTAATATTTTTGGTTGTAACTCTCCTATCATTGAGTTTGATTAATATCTTATTTCTTGTGGTATATTGATGCATGATTCTTTTATTAGTATTATTTCTCATGCATTGAATTATATTTATTTGTCTCATAAGGAAAAATATCTTTTAAATTGAATGAAACTTATATGTACATTAGTGTCTAAGTCATTTATTCTGAATAGAATTTTGAGGTTGGTTAATGGATGAACATAACGGTTCATTGAAAGTGAATTCACTACCAACATATGAGTCTTGTTTAGAAGGAAAAATGACTAAGAGACCTTTGCTCTTAGAAAAGGAAAAAGAGGTAGTGATAACTTATAATTAATCTATTATGATTTGTGTAATAAATGAGCATTTGGGCAAGCGGTGAATTTTAGTATTCTGAGTTTTCAAGAAGGTTACTCATGATATGGATATATTTTTTGATGTTTTGTAAGTCTAAATGTCTTGATAAACTCAAAATATTTAAGGCACATGAAAATAGCATCATGAAAAATATATAAAGTCACTGCAATCTAATTGTAGTGACGTAAACCTCTCTACAGAGCTCATAAGTCACTTATCTTATAGAATAATTGCATTTCAACTGTCTACACCAGACACTCTATAATAGATTGTTGTAGAAGAGAAAAGAAGTAGACTCTTATGAAGATGATAAGATTAATTATTGATTTATTATTAGTTATTTTATTTCTTTTGGGATAGGTTCTAATAACTACATATCACACTCTGAATTCAATTTCTTTCAAATTAGTACCTTGAACAACTATAGAACTAGTTGGATTTGACGTAAGTCTAATCTGTGACATGTTCAGATATAGGATTGTTCAGCACATGTGCTGAGTGGGAGAATAAGAAACTTGGGATTAAGAACAGAATGTGTGTGTTAATTAGATATCCTAAAGAATGAAAGAAGATTTATTATAGTGTCCTAAAGAAAATAAGACAATTGTTAACACAACTGTCTGATTTCTAGAAAAGGATCTTTTAGTAAACCATGTTCCCAGAAGTAAACTAGTTTTACAGGAATTGAACAAAGAAATAACATATGAGTCAGTTGTAAATTCAGACACTCAAGAACATCTAACTGGTATGTCAGAATTGAGGTTCCATTGCATTTACGTAGTGGGAGAAACCTTATTAGACATAACAATACTACTACCTCAAGTAGTGAAAGTGATGTTGGACAAATTATAGAACACTACATGAAAAGTAGTTAATATTTCATTACCAAAAGGTTTTGAGGAAAAATATTAAGACTCAAAAATCATGAAAGTGTGAATATTGTAGTAATACTTAGTCGTAGTGGGAGAATCATAACAAAGATTGATTGATTTTGTATATTTAAGAGGACTTTCATGATAAACCTCTGAAGATCTAATACAAAAACGATAAGTTACGACTCAGCATTACTAGACGAAGTTGCATAAAAAAAACAACTTTGTAAGATCCTTTTGATAAGAAATATAAAAGGAATATTTGTGAAAGTTGTAAATGCATTGTTAACAGTCTAAGTGGGAGATTGTTAGGGCATAAACTATTAATCATGTGTTTAAAAATAGTATTCTAATAATTTTCAAGATTAAATATCTTAGTGGGAGATTGCTAGGGTATATATTATTAACCATGCATTTAGATATAGTACATTATAACAATCGTGATTGTTAAAAGTCTAAGTGGGAGATTGTTGGGATATGTACTATTAACCATGTGTTTAGATATAGTATTTGTTATAGAATAAATATTTATTTATTTTAATAGATCATATATTCGTTTATGGTGCTTGTTTACTTATATAGTAGATGATTTAGTGTATAGAGTTTAAGCTTATACACAGAGGATTAAATCATCGGTTCTTATAAGTATAAAGTTTTTTTGTTCACAATCTAAGATGGAAATTGGACATGCCATCAATACGATTGTAGCACAAGATTATATGTAGTTTATCTTGATTATGGGAATGATATAGTTCCAACTTCTTGTGCTAGTGCATTTTGTATGTATTGAATGGGACCGAGTAGAGATAGTTGCTTTAGATTGACTGAGAAAAGAAATTTTCTAAACTATTAAATATACTTATATTCTTAATTCTGATATAACTATTATGATCTGTATATGTTAATCATCGTTTTGATTTATTAAAAGGTGAGATTCTAAGATGGGTCAATATTCTTTGTAGATTGGATGATGATAATATATATTGGTGAAATAATAAGTTAGTTGATGGAATCCATGTCTCGATATAGAGATTGATGATATGCCTTTTTGAGAAGCTTAAAAGTTTTCATCGTGTCAAACCTTGCAAGTGGATTTAAGAATTCGACACATGAAATAAGTTAAGAAATACTCTAAAGGAAATTGATCATTGAATTATGTTCGTCAGTAATTTAATTTATTGATTAGTATATGTAATCTTAACATGGGGAATTACATATGTGTCTAATGGGGAATTTCGAAATATAAATAGAGGAGTGCAATTACGAATTTCTAGTGGAATGATTTGTAATTTATTATGGTAAAAATAATTCAAATTAATTATTTGGAATTATTTTCATAATAGGAAGCCTCGGTAATTAATTATGCGGTCCCTACCGTGCCCATATTTATCTAGAACTCAGAATTTATTGTAAAGGGAAAAAAGAGAAGTATGTGTCTTTCTCTATTCTAAGGAAAGGGAGAAGTATGTATCTTTGTATGTTCTAAGGCAAGGGAGAAGTATATCACTTTTTCTATTCTAAGGAAAGGAAGAAGGACACGACTTTTTCTTTTCTAAGGAAAGGGAGATGTACATGTCTTTCTATTCTAAGGAAAGACATGGTATTCCTTTTTCTTGGAGTATGAAGAAATCTCTATAAATAGGGATTCTTCTAACCCTTGAAAAAGATGATTTTCCATAAAATACTTGTCCACCCAAGTATTGAGAGGGTTCGGAAGTGAACTTAGGATCACTGTAGACTGTAGAACTGTGGTCTAGTTTGTGGACCAGCTTATGAATTTGCTTGAAGTTTCTAGCTTGTGGATTCACTTGAAGGTATCGGCTCACGCTTCAAGAGGTAATTCTGAAATTAAATTCAGAAAGTTTATATGCCCTAACATGATTGTACTTGTTCTAGTATAAATAATGTGTTGTCTATTATTCATGTAAGTTGTATGATTATGGTATGCTTCCGTTGTGCATATAGTTTTCCAACAGGCTCAACTCTTATTGGAAGACATACTCAACAACATATGCACTCAAAAGTGAAACTTTACTTAAAATCTCAAAATAGATACTAAAAATATTTTAAATAAAACATTCACTAGGAAAAAGAGGCAACTCAAGTAGAACATCAACAATGAAAATGAAACAGACTTCTCAAAACTCTATTGTCTATGAAGCCTATACTAACTGAGATGGATGTCGGGACAAAACCCATGACATCCTAATAAACAAAACTGAAATGGATACTCAATGTGAAACCCTCCGGAAAGCAAGGAGGCTCACCAAATCTAGCTGGAACACGAATGAATCAACGAAGCCCCGGTTATTGATCATTATTACATGTTTCTGCATCAGGAAATGATGTAGGACACGTGTTATTAGTCTATTGAATGTGAGGGGAACACTGAACATAACCTGTAAGCTTGAACTGATAAAAAGGAAACCATACTGACCTCAACTCAACTCGACTCAAGGATACTCAAGAGTTCAGAAATACCTAACTATGTTCAATATAAAAGCAATAATAAGATGCATTATAAAGAAAGTTGTTAAATTAGTAATTTGTAACTCAATGTATTTAAAAATATAATAAAATTCTTTTACTCTTATTTGTATGTAAAGATACAAAATAACTCAATTTGGGAGATTCTCTAATCGAAAACCATCATTGTAATACCCCGAGGGTACCCCCTTGACGTAAACACGGGACCTAGGAGCACGAATGACCCCAAGCTAATCCTAAGATGGCATATAATAAGCAAACTGAACATATCTATGAAAAGATGAACTAATGCGGAATCTAAATCAATTTATTACTGATAGTTGGGGATACCCAAAACTTATCTGAATATATAAAATATACTAAGAGTTTAGTGATAGTAAATAATCACTTACAACTATAGTTGAATCTAATACTATGTCTGAAAAAGCCTCTACTGACTATAGTTTCTCGGACATATCCTCAGATAACCCTAGCAAAACTGAAACTGAAATGAAAGACTAAAATAGAAAACATGTCTATTGTCCTCGAAGTATAAGTTCTCACCACAAAAATATGGTAAACAAGGATCGGGAATTGATCTATATGTGATCTAGATGATGAATACCGGAACCTACATCATGGAAGGCTATAGCGCAGAATATACGTCATTACTTGGAATGTACTGAGTATGCATGATATGGAATATAGCTAAACAAATATATAAGCTAAACAAATCTAACTGAGCAATAACATAATATGAACAAAAACATAGTTACTGAAATATAACTGAAAACTTAGCTAAATGCAATGAGCAAGTAATAATCATGAACTTAACATGCTAAGACTGAATACTGAAGTATAACTGAAAACCTTGTCAATGCTCTACAGTCTAACTGTGGGAGCTACTACGAACCACATAAAACCGCATTAGCTAAACGTGGAGTCCGATGTATATGCCTTATCTAAAGGACCCAATATACCTTGCCAAGGTATAAAGGCATGGCTGGCATGATCAGTAAATCTGATGCCCACATATGAGACTTATAAACCTACAGGGGCACGTAGTTCTGGGATTATGAGGGTATGTTGAACCTTAGTCCAACTCATTGCTAAGCCTACTCCCAATTGGAATATGTGTATGAAATAACATAACTGAAATACTGGATTAGCTCAATATTTAGACATGTTAATTGCGAATGCATCTTTTATGTACTGACAATGAAACATTCAAAATTGAGGCATGTATATATGTTTAACTGGCCAAGCAAGTATTATTTATTAACAAAGAGTATCTACACAACTAAGGTTCTAAGTTTCATGCAAAGACCTAAGCAACGATTTGACAAAAACATGATAGTTCGATTAGGAATACAATAACAATTAAATCACAACCAATCTCAAACATTTTAGAAAACTCTAACTCTAAACAAGATATAGAAATCAAAAATCTGATTGAATTCTAGAGACCTAGTGGATGAAAGGAACCCACTCGTGAAGTCCCACATACCTGGTGATGAATTCTACGGAGAAACCCTTCGATTTTAGGGCTAGATCTGAAGAAAACCTATTGCGTGTTCTTAAGGGGTTTGGTCCACTATTTCTCCTCTTTTGCTCTATGTTTTGATGAATTTTGGTGAATGAATAGTTTAGGGTAAAGTCTGACTAGAATACTAGGCTAAAACTAACAAAAAGCGACGTAATTTAGGGTTAAACGACGTAGTTTAGATATCTAACGCATAGGGGAAAAGAACAAAACAACCCAAACTTAAAAGCCAACGGGGTCCCTCCATAGAGCCACTGATGGACCGTCAAAGGAATCACGGCCCATCGAGTAGGTCGTGGATTATTGGCCAATGGCTACTAATTCTAGCACTCCACTCTACGATCCACTTCACGGACCGTGTGAAAGACCACGAAGGCCACCGTGGTTCTTCCCTTGGGGCTAGGAGGCCTACCAGCTCAGCTTCACGAGCCTCACTACAGCCCGTGTTGAGGACCAAGGATCGTGAAAGTTACCGTGATCCGTCACTTGGGTTGGGGTTTTGCTAACTCAGGACGACGAACCTATCTAGGACTAATCATCAAAACCACGGCCCGTGGTGGGCTCTATGTTGTGACGTATGAGCCCTGGTGGCTCAATCTCACCTCCACTAGCCTTCCCATGACTCGTGTGGGGATCCATGGCCCGTGAAGGGTTCCATGGCCCACCACTCGTGGGAAGGTTTGAACCATGATGAGGGTGACAGACCGTGGTCCTTATCACAGCCCATGAACTCCTTCGTAGTTCACATATTTTTGGTTGTTCTATCTAATCTGATCTTGAGGTGTTACAATATCTTCCCCTTGGGAACATTCATCCTCGAATGAAGGGTAAAGTATTTGGGTATGGAGGGAAAGAGCTGCAATCCCTACTACTAAGTACTAGAAACTGATATTTGACTAAACTGAGTTCCAAGAACATGCAAATATGCTGAAAATGTAAGAACAACTGAAGGAACATTATACTAAGGCTGAATTTACGCAAGAGTAAACTGAGAGTCTGGAGAGGAACTATTGCATAAAGATGAAACGGAATTGCAAGGAAAGAGATGAGGGTACTTGTCCTTCATAGTTGCTTCTCCTTCCCAAGTACCTCCCTCTACAGACTGACTCCTCAACAAAACCTTCACTGAAGCGACTTCTTTGTTTCTCAACCTACGAACCCAACGGTCAAAAATATCAACTGGTACCTATTTATAAGTGAGACTATACTTCACATCCACACTCTCTAATGGTAATATGGATTCTAGAATATCCACACACTTCTTCAACAAGGAAATGTGAAAGACTGGATGAACCGCTGCTAGTTTTGCTGGTAACTCTTACACATAATCCACGTTACCAACCCTATTAAGAATTCTGTAAGGACCTATCTAGGACTGAGTTTCCCTTTCTTGCCAAATCAAATCACCCCCTTCATAGGTGGCACTTTCAGAAAAACACAATCATATATCTCGAACTCTAAGTCCCTTCTTGTCACATCTGCATATGACTTCTAATGACTCTGAGTGGTGTTAACTCTTTCTCTGATGAGCTGAACATTTTCCAAAGCTTCCTGAACAGAATCTGGCCCAAGCAGTGCTGCTTCACCTATTTCAAACAAACCAATTGGAGATCTGCATCTATGCCCATGTAATGCCTCATAAGGGACCATCTGAATGATGGAATGAAAAATATTATTATAGGTGAACTATATGAGAGGTAGGTGATCGACCCAACTACCCTTGAAATTGATCACGCAAGATCTTAACATGTCCTCTAAGGTCCGAACAGTACGCTATGAATAACCATCCGTCTCTGGATGAAATGTTGTACTAAGATTTACCTGAGTACCAAGACCTTTCTGGAATGATTTCCAGAAATGAGAGGTAAACTAAGGACCTCTATATGAGATGATAGACAAAGGGACTCATGCAACCTGACTATCTCATTAATGTAATGTTTAGCGTAATCCTTCTTTGAATTTGTGGTCTTGACAGTCACAAAGTGAAAGGACTTAGTAACTCTGTCTACTATTACCACTACAAGAAGAAGGGTTTTTAGGGACCAACATATTGCGACTAGATAAAAATCTGGTCTCTAAAGGCATACTTGTTTGGACCAGATTTTCTTTTGGTCCCTAATTCTCAATTTTGTGCAATCAAATGACGAAGAGACTAATTGTGGTCCATAAAGTGATCAATAACTAGTCCTTAATGCTCAAGTTTTAGTGGGAGAGACACCACTTAATTTTAATTCTTTTAAACGAATGGTAGAAAAAAGAAATACTAAATTAGAAAAACTATAATAAAACAAAACCCATCCTTAAACCTAACCCATTTATAAAAATCGCTAATTTCACTGGCGCTCATCGGAGCCTCTCCATACGCCTTTGTCTAGCACTATTTCTTCTTCTACTCTTGCTTGTCGTCTTCTTGGACTTAAATGGAGTCAAAAGGTTCGATTAATACTCTACTATTACTTTTTCTTCTCTCTTCTTTCTGAAAAAGTTCATAGTTGGGTTTGAAATTAGGTAAAATCTGAAACTTTTTTTAGGAAAATTTGTGAAAATAAGAGATTCTCTTACTCAAGGAAGACCTAATGAAGGTTATTTTTTTAATTTCACTTTGAGGTTTACTTGTCTTTTAGGTAGATTTTGAGCTATGCTCTAACAATCTTTTCTAATTTCTTTATGCTGTAATTTCTTTTGCAGTTATCAGTTCAAAGTTCCCCTTTAATTTGGTAATTTCTCTACTCGTTTTACTATCGTTTTGATATTTCAGGTGGGTATAGTTATCATATAAGTGGATTTCTATATTGTAATTATTTTTCAGTTCAATTGGGTATGGATAATATCCTGAATTTGAGTTATCTGTGAAATTAAAGTCCTAATTATTGTATGTGCTCCATATGTTAAGGTTATGTTTTGTATGGTACTAAATGATTCATTTGAGGTATAAATTATGGGATAGTGAATTTAGCAAGAACAGGGGAATTTCCTTCAAAGACGTAAAAATACAATAATAGAAAAAGAGAGTCAGGAGATGTTTCAAAGTGTTTTCAAAAAATTATATTCTCCATGCAAAATACAAAGCACGATTGAACGACATAACTAGAATTGAATTTGCTATTGAATCCTAATTTTGAGATTCTTTGTCTTTATTTGCAGATTCAAGTGAGCCAAACTTAATGTTTGATCAACTTTACTAGAAAAAATTACAACTTCACTTGGTAATAGTTAATTGGTTGACAAAATTTCTTCTTGATCCATATGGTATGCATTTGTGAATTTGATGCAACAAGTTTTTATAATGATTGATTGGGGTAGAAAACAAAGATTTCTAATTCTCTATATTTTTCTTTAGAAGTTGATTGTGATTCTGCTTATCATATTTATTAGTTGTTAATCGAGATGATCACTCATTGAATCCCAAAATGGATCATAGTTTTACGGTTAAACTCTTCACTTTGATTCTTCTCTTAATATTAAATTTGTTTCAAATGACTTATGAACCTACTTTATTTTTCTCAAATGAAGCTTACCCCATAGCGGATAAGGTTCTTTTGCTTCAAATCTTCGAGGCAAGCTTTAATAGAAGGTGACCTCTATATGTGTTCTCCCTCAATACTGACTTTGTGACATAAATATAGGTAAAGTTTTCAATTAGAGTCTTTTCTAATGATATAACTCCCTATAATCTTGGAATTCCAATTTTTCTTTCATGAATATTGCTTTCCTACCACTTATTATGTTTTTCTTTAACATTTTGAATTTTTCATTTTATATAACTCTCAATATGAAAGTCCATAGTAAAGGTATTGAACAAAGTTAGTATGATTTATACCTATCCAAAGAATATTTGAATGAATGTATGACTTATATGTTACAGTACGCATTTGGCAAGTTTGCACTTTCAGGTATTCTAATCCTTAAAATGCTTTAAGTGAGTTCACCTTAGTACAAATTGATATATTTTGATTTGTATAAGTTGTTTAGTGTTATGTTGTTCGGACTCTTCAATAATATTTATGAATGTGTGTTGAATACTTCAATAGTAGTGTATTTTTGGAAATATGATAGTAGTGCGACAATATTTTTGGAGAATCAGAGAAACATAGATTTAGTAAATGAACTGTTTTTTCCCTTCCCCTGTATATTTCTTCCTCATGTAAATGTAAATGAAGACTTTTTATATTTTTCCTGCACTATACCTTGACGACAGAATATGGGAAAGTTATTTATCCCTTTTCTGGTTGATATCTTAGTGAAAACTAGTTTCTTCTTTTTAAACTGAAAGAAATTAGTGATAACTATTTCTGAATTCTAATAGAAAAGTGATATGATCCAATTTACTTTTACAAGCATATATGAGTAATCCTTGAACATAGTTAGCATTATCTGTGTCCAAATTGATAGATTTTCTCTTATGACTATGAGATGGCTAGATGGGTGGTGAAGCAATGAACTTTAATGACATCTTTTCTTAAGTCATGATTTGAATTTATGTATGGTCTGCAAATAATTTTTTAATGTATTTCTCAGCATCTAGGATGCAATCTTAATGAAAACTACTTCACCTAAACTTAACAATAATAATGATAAAAATATTCATCTCGACTTGATTTTGATAAAGAATCTACATTCATTTTAGTTTCTTTTGGTAATTCCTTTATAACTTCTTATTTTGCTCAATTGTGATTTGTTGATGGCTTTGCTCTTTTCAAATAAATTCTTCTCAAGGAACATAGTTGTAGGAGTTCTTAATTTAAGAATGATGTTAAATATAAACAAACTATTTTACTTAAACAAATTTAAGACATACATGGTGAATAGTTTGAGGTTTTAGTAGATTGTGTATAATGCCCTTTGTCTCATGCTCTTATTTTTGTAATATTCTCGATATTATGCTCTCAAATTATTGATTATAAGGTTAATAATACCTTCACTCTATCTTTTAATTCAGGTTATTGAAGAGGCAAAGGAATAAGTGTTTTCTACAAGTGTTTTAGTGAGTTTAATTACTATCACATGCCATGAATTTACATTTTTTGTTTATGTAATTTCTGCATTCACTAAATTCTAGCATATATTTTGATTTTAGCAGGAGCTGATTGGAAAATTCTAAAATATATTTAATTTAACTACTTGAGGACTGTGAAAAAGTATATATTGTTACTGGACAATGTTTTATGCTACTCTGTATTTGAAAAAAATATAATTGGATGATATATAAAAATGACATGCTTTGAAGAAGAAGAAAGTATGCATATCCAGGTTTTCCTCTACATTTATATGTCATCTTTTAGATACTTAATCTGGTATTAATAATTTTCTAAAGTGATTTGTACTTTTATATTTACAGGTTTTGATGAGTTTTTGTTACAAGACGAAGATGGTGATTTTGAAGACTTCATCCAAGTAGAGAAATTGGTTATCATTTAGCAGGGAACTTAGGAAAAGAATAGATATTGCTAAAAGGTTGTGTAGACAATACCTTGATATATATGCATCTCATTTATACAGTTACAAAATTTACTTTCATAATATTTTTTTGTAATTAATACCAATTTGTATATACGAGTGTGAATTTGTCGTTAATTTTGTGGATGTGCATGTAGTTATCTATAGTAATAATTATATAATTTTAAAGAATAAACAGGAGGAAACGAATTTCAAGGACTAGATTTTAGATCTTAAATGACTTTTTAGGACTGTTATAATCTGGTTGCAAAAATGTTTTAGGCGCTAATTAATCTTTGATTAGGGACTAGGGACCAGATTTATGGTCCCTAAAAGTGATTTAGGGACAAGATATAATCCAGTCGCTAAAGTTCTTTAAAGACTGGCAGTAAAATCTCGTCTCTAGTAATCAATAGCGACGAAGCCTATAGGGACGGGTCGCAACCAGATTTTTCTGGTCTCTATTGACCTTTAGGGACCATTTTTCCCTTCCCTAGTGGTCCATTTTCTTGTAGTGATATTATATATATGGGTTAATCTTTTTCTTATCATTCTTGAAAGGGAAAACCATAGTTTGGCCCATCTTTTTAACAACCATTGTTGTCACTGACTTCTTATCTTTCTTTGGAAATACACTTCCATTATTCTTTGATGTGCCTATTTTGCCCTTTCCATTATTATCCATATCTCTTCTCTTAGAAATAATTATGAATATGATGAAATGTAGTGTATTATTGCTTTGTTGCTTTAACTTGTGATGATTTGAGGAGTTCATAAGTTGAGGTATCTATAAGAGTTTTGAGGCCTTTATTTATTTGTCATGAAAGTTTTCATGCAACTCTGGTTAAATTTCTATGTAATTAGCTTATGTATAATGTGTGAGTGTGGGTGTTTGGATATTTTTATCTAAGGCTAACAAAGAGAGAATGAAAATTTTAAGTCAAAAAAAAAAAACTATATATAGTTGAATGATTTTGTTGTCCAAATAAAAAGACCATCCAAGAAATTAACTCTTGTTTGTGTAGTTGAGCCAAGGAAACTACCTATTAATTTTTCAAGTTAAATTACCAAACACTAATTTTTATTTTATTTTTTTCTTGAAATGTAATGTGTGTTTTGTGTGGTTTGGTTTGTTCATTTTAATATTTGTGAAGTCATATGTGTAGATGAGCCAGTAAAATAGGAATTTAGTTTTTTCATGGTAACTTAAATTGTTGAAAATGTCTGTGTGTTGGAGGGGTAATGGATTTGTGTGGGTTTGTAAATTAATTATGATGACTACTATTTTTTAAAAAAAAAAAACTATGTGATTGTCATACATTTCTAGGAAATGTTCAAGTACTCCATAATACTTATGATAATAGTTTATTTCAAAAAAATACTTAACCAATCAAAAAAAATTGATTTTACTTTTCCATGTAATTTTACTATCTTCATTACCAAAAATTCTATATTTTTTTTTTCTTGTAAAGGAAGTATGTCTATCATAATCTTACATGAAAAAAAGTTATTATTTCTACTATCAAAATATATAAACAGAAATGAAAATAATCAAAGAAAAATAAAGTTTCAAGCCTACAGAATATTGTATTTTCTTAAGAATTTAATTTCTTTATACTTGTCCAAGATTTGGAATAATTTCTTCCAAAATAAAATATAACACTATTTAGCAATACTTGTAATTGATATTGTAGAACTTCAGTGAAATTCAAAAAACGAAGTAAATCATATAACACTTACTGTTTTTACTTGAAAAACTTGTGCAAATAAAATATAAAGAAATATAAGAATTCTTTCTGCTTTTAGTAATAAGAAAAATTTGTTTTTCAATGTGTCAAATAAGGCGAAGTCATAGCTATCGACAAATGCGAAGGTGACGTTGGAAAGGGAGGTAATTTTGAATCGTCTCTCTTTTTAAATAGCTAAAAGAAGTATTTCTATTTGAAAGCACAAAAAATCTCTTCTTCAATACCACCGATAAACAAGAAATGAACTTTATTTTCCTCTTGACTTGTTTTTTTCAATTTCTCAATTCACATTACAACTCATCCTTAATTTCGACGGTTAACTAGCTAGATGTGTTTTAAAAAATATTTGCCAGCTTGATGTCCCCTGAATTTTGTTACTACTTACTATATTCATAATTTTCATTGCTATTATATATATTGATTTCTTAATATTGCGTTGTTGCGTATGAAATACAAGTATCGATAGGATAACCAAAAAAAATTAGCGTGTGTAAGTGTTTCCTTTGGCATTATAGAATGTGATTTCATTATTTACCTTAAATTTTCACCCTATTTGAAAATAAAAGTGTGAGTAGTCCACTTTAGTTTAACATAATTAAAAAAATTAGCAACGGTGTAACATTATTGGGGAGGAAAATTAAATAAACGAAAATGGAGACTCTATAACAACATACAACGTCCTTAGCTTGTAGGCTAATTAACATCACAAAAATAACATAATACTAAACAATAATTTATTGATGAATTTAACTTACATGCATCAATAGTATTGTACTTAAGGAATCAGGTAAATCATGTAAACATTCTTTACAATATTGTCAATATATATAATTTAAACTATCAGAATACATATGAATTACATAAATACTTTATTCAATAATATTATCACAAATCCAAAAAAAAAAAAAAACAAGTTCATTGGGACTAAGAGGAGGTGCCATCAGAGGGGTTAATCTTTTTCTTATCATTCTTGAAAGTGGACACCACAGTTTTGCCAATCTTTTCAAAAGCCATTGCCTTCACTGATTTCTTATCTTTCTTTGGAAACACACTTCCATTCTTTGATGTGCCTTCTTTGCCCTTTCCATTATTCTCCATATCTTTGTTGATAATATAGTATAACTAAGTAAATAAAACTGTGTCGTTCTCTGTAACAACTTAAATTTTTAGATGAAATGATCACACAGACACAGTAGTTCAATAACAGTAGTTCAATAATCTCTTCTCTTAGAACTTATGAATATGAGGGAGTGTATTAATGCTTTGTTTGCTTTTAATTTGTGATGTTTTGAGGAGTGCATATGTTGAGGTATTTATAGGAGTTTTGAGGCTTTTGTTTATGGTCATGAAAGTTTTGATGTAACTCGTAGTTGAATTTCTGAGTAATTAGCTTATGCAAGATTAAAAGAAGATTGTTAATTATTTCTTGCATGGAATGTCTGAGTGTGGGTTTTTGGGGTTTGAGGTAAAAAAAAATTGTTGTATGATTTTGTTGTGCAAATAATAAAAAAAAGTTATAGTATGTTATTTTCATAACGTGAGATGACTTTCCAAGAAATTAAGTCTTGTTTGTGTGGTTGAGCCAAGGAAACTACGTAGTTATATTGTTCAAGCTAAATTACCAAAAACTAATTATTATTTTATTTTAAAAATTCTTGCATGGAATATATGTTTATGTGGGTGTGTGCTTTCGGATTGTTAATTTTAATGTGAAGTGATCATGCGTGTTATTAAGAAATTGCGTGTGGATGAGCTAGGAAATTAATTTTCATGCTAATTTAAATTACTGAAAACTAATTTTCTATATAGTTTATTTATTTATATTGCGTGGTTGTGTGTGTGTTGTTGGGGTAATAGGTTTGTGTGGGTTTGTAGATTAATCAGGATGACTTCTAATTAATTTGTTATACATTTCTAGGAAATGTTCAATTTATTTTAAAAGAATAGTTAACCAATTTAAGAGAAAATTGATTTTATTGTTCCATGTAATTTCACTATCTTCATTACTAGCGCTTTGCCTTGTAAAATATATAAATAGTAATTTTTTGTATACGAAGCATGTCCCTTTCATAATCTTACCTAGAGAAGTATCTTAAATCTTAAATAGTCAGCTAGCTAGATGTGTTTTAAAATATATATTAATGGCACAAATAAATTAATATGAAAATAATATAAGATTTAATGATTTCGCAAATTCAGGGATAAGCGCACTCAAATTATTAATTTCAACTTCAATTTTTCATGTCTATACCTTTTGCTTGAAAACTTTATGCTTAATACATAAAATACCTTCTAAAATTAATAATTTATGTAATTTATGGCTGAATTTCTAAGTTAGTTCATGTAAAATTGAGAGAACGGGTGTGTTTGGTATGCAATTACATATTTTTCAATTTTCTCATGATTGGTTCAATCTGGGATCAAGATTGGGGTAGGTCTCAACATCAAAGTCATTGGGTGTCAGGTTGTGGCTGGGGTCGGGGTTCAAATCTTGGGTTAGAGTTAGGCTAGGGTCGAGTTGAGAATCAAGTTCTACGGTGGGATGGAGTCAGTATAGAGGATTGGGGCTAGGATCGTGTCTCGGGTTGGTATCGGGGTCAAGTCCGGGTGGAGACGCGTGTTCGAGTCTATGTTAAGACTGGTCAGGGTCCTAGTTTGATGTCATATCATTTAGACATTTTGAGTTTGTTGCCTCAACATTTCCTCGCGGTGACAGGGAGACCCTTCAGCGTTATAGGATATAGTGATTTCAATATTTATCTTTAAAATGCTCACCTCATATTAAAATAATAATTCGAGTACTCTTTTTTTAAAAAGATAAATAAATAATGAGGATAGGGAATGAGGAAGGAGATATTGTTGGGTTTTGGGTCTTTTTCCCTTCCTATGTGGATAAATAAATGTCCAAGGTTTTGGGTCTCCTTTATTTCCTGTGGATAAATAAACGTCCAAGGTTTTGGGTTTCCTTTATTTCCTTTGTGGATAAATTTAGCTCAAATTTGACTAGCTCACTTTTGTCCATAAGCCCAATATTATGGTGCATATGTAAGACTTTCTTTTTAGGTCTTATTTTGAAGAATCACAAGAGATTGAGAGCAGTTAAATAGAGAGAAAAGTGAGAGAGTGCAGATTTTCGCACAAGCCCTAGCAACCAATTTCAAATCGTGATTCCCGCTTCGTTTATTTTGTGATTGAGCTGATTTTTGAACAACTTATTCCTTTCAACTTAATCTTTGATTGGGAACTGAGACAGGGTGATTTGGAGTCCTGTAGCTCCATATTTTTGCTTGTGAACAATAGTTGCTTATTTGGTGTTTTTGCTCCTTTTATTTCTCTAGTTTTTTGTGCTATCTTGTAGTTGTGTTGCTCATTGTTTGACACTTTGTTAGTGGACATTTTGGAGAAAACTTTTGTAACTCTTCTTGATTTTAGTGGAGCTTTGACCTTGTTTTACTCTTCACACCGAAGATGTTTTCCACGTTAAATTTGATGTCTCGTGTGTTGATTTATTTTGCTTGCTTGGTTGATTTGTCTGTTGCCCCAAACAGTGTTTTTCTTGCATTATTTTGTCTTCTCTTGGTTTAAATAGAAGGAAAAGTTTTGACTTGGGTTTTATCTCCGCTATTGCCCTATCGTGCATATTTATTTTGTGCTTGCCTTTTCCCAACAGAAATGAGGGAAGGATTATAATTAAAGTCGGAAATCAAATTTCAAGTAAAAGTTTAGATAGTCAATCAACTGAATACGTAGCTAATAAGACTCCCCGAAATTCAAGTACTCCACTTTAGTTTAAATTGAGAAATTAACAACGGAATAGCACTATAGAAGAAGAAAACTAACAAACGGAAACGAAGACTCGTGTTACAGTTTATAACATTCTTGAAAGTCAATTAATAACGGAAAATCACTCTCATTGAAAAACAAAATACTACACCATAGTTACTAATGAATTTAACTTATATACATCAACAGTATCAAGTAAATAGTGTAAGCATTATTCTTTATAATACTGACGATGTATATAAGTTAAACCCTCGAAAGCTTCAGAATCAAATAAATACTAATTTATTCAATAATATTAGCATAATCCAAAAGGCAAGTTCATTCATAGATATGGGACTAACTACTAAGAGGAGGTGCCATCAGAGGGGTTAATTTTTTTCTTATTATTCTTGAAAGTGGACACCAGAATTTTGCCTATCTTTTCAACAGTCATTTTCTTTACTGACTTCTTATCTTTCTTTGGGAACACACTTCCAATATTCTTTGATGTGCCTACTTTGTCCTTTCCATTATTCTCCATATCTCCTCTTAGAAATAATTATGAATATGAGCAAGTGTAGTGTATAATATATTGCTTTGTTGCTTTAAGTTGTGGTGCTTGGAGAAGTTCATATGTTGAGGTATTTATAGGAGTTTAGGCTTTGTTTATGGTATTCTTCTTAATGTTTTCATATACTTCTTGAATTTCAAAGTTCGCATATGTAAGATTGTTGTCTATTTCATGCATGGAATGTGTGATTGTGTGTGTTTGGAATTTGTATTTATTTTTATCTCAAGTCTTGTGTTATTAAAAAGTGTGAGTTTGTAGTGATGCACAACTAAACTATTACAATTTTTTAACACAAGCTAAATTAGTTTCTAAAATCAAAGCAATTTTTATTTAGAATTCCTTCTCCCTCAATGTATGTGAAGATGTTCAGAACACAAGGGTCAAGGCAACTTTAATTTTTTTAATTGAGAATTCAGGTATAGACTTTTTAAATAGACACTAGAAACTAAAATCCAGAGTCAACATGCTCAGTGAGGGTGACTCCAACACTAAGTTCTTCCATACAACAACTCTCAATCAAAGTAGAAGAAATAAAATTGTTACCTTCCAAATCGAAGAGGGTTCCTGGTTGTACGACCTACTGGCCATCAAAGCCCATGAACGTTATAATTTTTCAAGGAATAATTACTCACTTCAAAAAATGAAAGGGAAAGATGCAACTATGATCATGAAATTAGATCTAGAAAAAGTATTTAACAAGTA
This sequence comes from Solanum stenotomum, assembly GCF_019186545.1. Classification (NCBI taxonomy): domain Eukaryota; kingdom Viridiplantae; phylum Streptophyta; class Magnoliopsida; order Solanales; family Solanaceae; genus Solanum; species Solanum stenotomum. The sequence continues at coordinate 43,373,822 of NC_064288.1, forward strand.
GAATGGACTTTCATCTAGAAAATCATTTTATACAAATAAAAATGTTCGACAAACATAAATATATGGCAAATTTTGTTAAATAGAAACCACCATAATAGGATTTGAACTAAACACAGATGGATCATTCATTGTGGAATCAGGAAAATGAGGCATATGAGGAGTCATTCGGGATACATAAGGGAATTGGATAGCTAGATTCATGGGGAATATCTTCAAAGCTACAATGATCCAAACAAGATATGTGGCCTATTACAGGGGCTAAAATTGCACTAGACAACAAGTTGGTGCCATTACAAATTGATATAGATTGTAAGGAAACTACACATTATTTATAAAATGATCGTTCTGCTTTATCTAACATCTTATATAATTGCAGGGTCCAACTTTTCCAGCTAGGGAACCCCTCCCCCCCCCCCCCTAGCCAACATAGATATCGAGAGGAGAACCAAGTGGCATATGCTCTAGTTAAGGAGGGGATCTAATCTATCAGCAATCATTGCTCTTGTGCACTGGGTAGTTCCACCTTTGTTTGTGTCCAGGAAGTTCGAAGCAAACAAGGAGAGAACTCTTTTTTTTTAGGTTAACTAAGTCATCTACTAGTCGTGTCTTTTGTATTATGTAATGTACTACCCCCTCTACCCACATACTAAATAGCGGTTCCACCACAATCCATGTAATGATGCATATTAAGTCTTATTAATATAATATTTATTTTTACCAACAAATAAAAAAGAAAGAGACTCCCATATAATAGAATATGTGTAAATAATATTAAGTGTCTTGTTATAATTTAATTATTTTATTAGTTTTAGCCAAATAGTAGTCTAGCTTACATATATCAAGTGGCCGGTTACTCATGACAAAAAATATAGTTAAATAGAAAATTATTTGTCGATAATTGACACAAATCAATCTGTAATATATATATACTTGTTCATAATCCATCACTAACAAAGAGAGTAGTCGATGATTGTTGGTAAAGTGGTTGAACCTTTACAACAACGAGAAATAACAATATGAATGAATTGAATAACAATGGCTGAGAACTAAGAATAATATAATAGATGAATTGGAGAATTATTTTATCATTGGAGAGTAATTTTTTGATGAATAACCTAAATTTTTGGCTGAAGAAGGGGGCCTGAAAGGGGAAAAATCGAGATCTTTGGAAGGGAAGAAATTTATTTTTTATTTTAAATAGTTTAATTTAAACTTTGAAGATGGAAAACAAATTTGCAATTTAAGACTTTGAGGCTGAGATATTAGTCATTTAAGGCTTTGGTGGTAGAAAGTATTTTATATTATTTAAGACTTAGGTTTATGGATTTATAATTTTTTAACTTCAAATGATGACATTATAAATAGTGTCTTTTTCGCCAATAAATTAAGACTTGGGGTTAGTTTGCAAATTAAGTTTTGTAAATGACATTTTAGCAAAGTTAGTAGAATCTTCAAGAAACCCTAGAATCCCATTTTTATTTTTTATATATAATTGTGTTCTACTAGTCTCATCACTTCATACTCTCTGTGTTGCATCTGTTGTGGCTGAGATAAAGAGAACTCACATTAGTGAAGAGGAGGATCATTTTCACCTTGAATCGTCTCCATAGATTTTTTCAAAATTAAAACCAATGAGTCAACAAGGTGTAAGTGCTTTCTATCTATGTTTTTTTCATTATCTAATAATGTTTATTGGTTCATGTTTTGATTTTATCCTTAGATGGCTTGATTTATTTAGATTCCAAAGTCATGTTTGAATGAACTACCTACTGCAAATGATTCAGCATAGTTCATTAATAAAATTTACACATGAAAAAGAAATTGATATACATCCTCCGATCCCATCAATATATATACACACACAGACACACACACAAAACTTGATTTAATTTTTTCTAAATAAATTGATTTGTGTTAAAAATGAAGTTAAATTCTCTAAATTCTAATTTTCTCCTTAGATCCAAGAAAGCCCTTTTAATATAAATTAAATGCTAAATTTATTATTGAATAGTAGGGATTAGATCCAGTATTCCCAATCTAAAAAGAGGTATCTATTCATCTTTCGTAGAATATTTATTTTCATCTATATCTTAAGAAATAATAGGAGGTGGTATCACGCTATTTATAATCAATAGACTAAATATATTTTTCAATGTGAAACTATATATTTTAAACTCATAAATGCATATGATTTTAAACTTGTAAATGCATACGAAAACAAGTCCTAAACTTATAAAGTAGAGACATTGGTCTAATGTTCTTTAAATAGCTAGCTAGCATCCCCCTCTCACCCAACTCATGTGATTGTGATTTTTTTTACAACATTATTGTTTAGACTTTGTTTTCATTTCTACTTTCGATAGATTATTACCCCTTCACCTCTAAAGAAGTGCAAAAATGTTTTCCATCTTGTGTAACCGTAAATAGGGTAACACAAATCTAGATAATCCAAATGATACTCCTATGTGTAATTTGTTCATATGAAACTTTGATTAATTTTATGAAAGTATTTTTTAAGCCTCTTAACAAACAAATTTCACATAAGCATAGCCTTTGGGTTGACCTAATTTGTGTTATCCTTTTATGGTGACATAGGATTGAAAATGTTGGTAATCTACGTAAAGCTGAAATAAAAAGAATTAAATGATAATTGTACAAATTTTTTTTATAAGATATAGGTAAGAGAAGGTTTCTGGAATGCTATTGGAGGAATATCAAACGTATGTCTTCAACTTTAGTTGAAATTTTAGCAACAATGACATGTTTTCTTGCTCTACTACATTGGATGACTTTAGAAATAAAGGTACCACCTCTCCTATCTTAATTATATATGGTTCAAGGAGATTTCTTTTGAAGTATCCTTTCTTATGTGATATTTCTTGGCAAAAAAAAGTTGCCTCTGAATAATGCTATGTCTAGGTTCAAGATTAACTCATTTTAAAAGTTGTTTTGTTGCATGAATACAAAATAGAAAAATGTTAATCATATTTTTGTAAATAGTGACTTATCAAAAGAAATTTATTCTATATATTTTTGCTTCTTAATTTTAAATAATCTTCTACTCACAAGAGCAAAAAATAACAATGCTTGGAGTAGTAATATTGTAATTTGTGAATATATATAATAATAATAATGCCTTAAATCCCAATAACTAGGTTTTTATTTTGATTTCTCATCCAATGTCCAGTATTTGTATTAGAGAATCTTAGTAGCTTAGTTGATTAGCTAGGGGTGTACAAAACCGAACCGAAAATCGAACCAAATCGCAAATCGAGTCAAACCGAAAAAAAAACCCAACTAGTGATTTGGTATTGAAAAAANTTGTATGTGCTCCATATGTGAAGGTTATGTTCTGTATGGTACTAAATGATTCATTTCAGGTATAAATTATGGGATAGTGAATTGAGCAAGAACAGGGGAATTTCCTTCGAAGACGTAAAAATACAGTAATAGAAAAAGAGAGTCGGGTCAGCTAGATGTTTCAAAATTGAGGAGTGTTTTCAAAAAAATTACATTCTTCATGCAAAATACAATGCACGATTGAACAACATAACTAGAATTGAATTTTGCTATTGAATCCTAATTTTGAGATGCTTTGTCTTTATTTGCATATTCAAGTGAGCCAAACTTAATGTTTGATCAACTTTACTAGCAAAAATTACAACTTCACTTGGTAATAGTTAATTGGTTGACAAAATTTCTTCTTGATCCATATGGTATGCATTTTTGAATTTGATGCAACAAGTTTTTATAATGATTGACTAGGGTAGAAAACAAAGATTTCTAATTCTTTATATTTTTCTTTAGAAATTGATTGTGATTCTGCTTATCATATTTATTAGTTGTTAATCGAGATGATCACTCATTGAAGCCCAAAATGGATCATAGTTTTACGGTTAAACTCTTCACTTTGATTCTTCTCTTAATATTAAATTAGTTTGAACTGACTTATGAAACCACTTTATTTTTCTCAAATGAAGCTTACCCCATAGTGGAGAAGGTTTTTTGCTTCAAATTTTCGAGGCAAGCTTTAATAGAAGGTGACCTCTATATGTGTTCTCCCTCAATACTGACTTTGTGACATAAATATAGGTAAAGTTTTCAATTAGAGTCTTTTCTAATGATATAACTCCCTATAATCTTGGAATTCCAATTTTTCTTTCATGAATATTGCTTTCCTACCACTTATTATGTTTTTCTTTAACATTTTAAATTTTTCCTTTTATTTAGCTCTCAATATGAAAGTCCATAGTAAAGGTATTGAACAAAGTTAGTATGATCTATACCTATCCAAAGAATATTTGAATGAATGTATGACTTATATGTTACAGTATGCATTTGGCAAGTTTGCATTTCCAGGTATTCTAATCCTTAAAATGCTTTTAAGTGAGTTCACCTTACTACAAATTGATATATTTTGATTTGTATAAGTTGTTTAGTGTTATTTTGTTCGGACTCTTCCATAATATTTATGAATGTGTGTTGAATACTTCAATAGTAGTGTATTTTTGGAAATATGACAGTAGTGCGGCAATATTTTTGGAGAATCGGAGCAACATAGATTTAGTAAATAAACTGTTTTTTCCCTTCACCTGTGTATTTCTTCCTTATGTAAATGTAAATGGAGACTTTTTATATTTTTCCTGCACTATACCTTGAAGACAGAATATGGGAAAGTTATTTATCCCTTTTTCGGTTGATATCTTATGAAAACTAGTTTCTTCTTTTTAAACTGAAAGAAATTAATGATAACTATTTCTGAATTCTAATAGAAAAGTGATATGATCCAATTTACTTTTACAAGTTTATATGAGTAAACCCTGAACATAGTTAGCATTATCTGTGTCCAAATTGATAGATTTTCTCTTATGACTATGAGATGGCTAGATGGGTGGTGAAGCAATGAACTTTAATGATATCTGTTCTTTAGTCATGATTCGAATATATGTATGGTCTGTAAATAATTTTTTAATGTATTTCTCAGCATCTAGGATGCAATCTTAATGAAAACTACTTCACCTGAACTTAACAATAATAATGATAAAAAAACTCATCTCGACTTGCTTTTGATAAAGAATCTACATTCATTTTAGTTTATTTTGGTAATTCCTTTATAATTTCTTATTTTGCTCAATTGTGATTTGTTGATGACTTTGCTCTTTGCAAATAAATTCTCCTCAAGGAACATAGTTGTTGTAGTTTTTAATTTAAGAATGATGTTAAATATAAACAAACTATTTTACATAAACAAATTTAAGACATACATGGTGAATAGTTTCAGGTTTTATTAGATTGTGTATAATGCCCTTTGTCTTATGCTCTTATTTTTGTAATAATCTCGATATTATGCTCTCAAATTATTGATTATAAGGTTAATAATATCTTCACTCTATCTTTTAATTCAGGTTATTGAAGAGGCAAAGGAACAAGTGTTTTCTCCAAGTGTTTTAGTGAGTCTAATTACTATCACATGCCATGAATTTGCATTTTACGTTTATGTAATTTTTGCATTCACTAAATGCTAGCATATATTTTGATTTTAGCAGGAGCTAATTGGAAAATTCTAAAATATATTTAATTTAACTACTTGAGGACTGTGAAATAGTATATATTGTTACTGTACAATGTTTTATGCTACTCTGTATTTGAAAAAAAATATAATTGGATGATATATAAAAATGACATGCTTTGAAGAAGAAGAAAGTATGCATATCCAAGTTTTCCTCTACATTTATGTCATCTTTTAGATACTTAATCTGCTATTAATAATTTTCCAAAGTGATTTGTACTTTTTATATTTGCAGGTTTTGATGAGTTTTTGTTACAAGACAAGATGGTGATTTTGAAGACTTCATCCAAGTAGAGAAATTGGTTATCATTTAGCAGGGAATTTAGGAAAAGAATAGATATTGCCAAGAGGTTGTGTAGACAATACCTTGATATATATGCATCCCATTTATACAGTTACAAAATTTACTTTCATAATATCTTTTTGTAATTAATTACCAATTTTTATATTTGTATTTACGAGTGTGAATTTGTCGTTAATTTTGTGGATGTGCATGTAGTTACCTATAGTAATAATTATATAATTTTAAAGAATAAATAGGAGGAAACGAATTTCAAGGACTGGATTTTAGATCTTAAATGACTTTTTAGGACTGGTAAAATCTAGTTGCAAAACTGTTTTAGGCGCTAATTAATCTTTGATTAGGGACCAGATTTATGGTCCCTAAAAGTGTTTCAGGGACAAGATATATTCCAGTCGCTAAAGTTCTTTAAAGACAGGCAATAAAACATCGTCTCTAATAATCAATAGCAACGAAGCCTATAGGGACGGGTCGCGACCAGATTTTGCTGGCCTCTATTGACCTTTAGGGACCAGAATCACACTTTTAGGGACCATTTTTCCCTTCCCTAGTGGTCCATTTTCTTGTAGTGTACCCAAATTGAGTCATGTTGTCTGCGATTACGAGGTAAACCCATAATGAAGTCCATGTTTATCACTTCCCACATCCATGTAGGAATGTTAATCTCTTGATTCATACCTCCTATCTTTTTATGTTCTACCTTAACCGGTTGACAATTAGAACACTTAGCCACAAAATCTTTTATTTCCCTCTTGATGTTGTTTTACCAAAATACTTCCCGTAGATCACAAAACATCTTAGTTGCACCTAGATGTATGGAGTACCTGGAGTTATGAGCATTTTTAATAATATGATGCCTCAACTCACTCTCATTAGGAACACATAAGCGACCCTGGTAACAAAGCACACCATCTCCCCCTTGGGAAAAAACCTGAACTTTCTGCTGATGGACTATAGTTTTCAACTAAAGTTATACAGGATAACTATCTTGTTTTTCCTTAATGTCCTCTACCAATAAAGATTCTGATCTATTCTAAACTAGCACACCACGATTTAACATGTCCGTAAGGCCAAATCCTAAGCGAGCAAATCGGTGAACATCTTGTGCTAATTCCTTTCTTTCTTCATCAACATGTTCTACACTACCCATAGATAGTCTGCTGAGAGCACCAGCCACTACATTGGCCCTAACATGATGGTAAAACACATTCATGTCATAGTCTGTGAGGAATTCAAGACATCTCATTTGACAAAGATTCAACTCTTTCTGGGTGAAAACATATTAGTGGCTCTTATGGCCTGTGAACATATCAACGTGAACACCATACAAGCATTGTCTCCAAATATTTAGGGAAAATACTACTGCTGCAAGCTCAAGGTCATGAGTTGGGTAGTTCTTCTCACAGACCTTAAGCTTTCTAAAAACATAATCTACGACCTTACCTTAATGCATCAACACACAACCTAGGACGACTCTTAATGCATCGCAATAGATCACATAACCATTTGAACCATCTGGTAAAGTCAAAACGGGAGTTGTAGTCAACCTGGTTTGCAGTTCTGAGAAGCTTTTCTCTCATTCATCTGACCACTAAAACCTAACCTTTTTCTAAGTCAACTTGGTCAATGGGTGGAGCTATGGATGAAAATCCTTCAACAAATCTTCTGTAATAACCGGCCAAACCCCAGAAACTTATAAAATTTAGTTGAGATGTGGGTTTGGTCCACTGTTTCACTTCCTCTATTTTTTGGAAATCCACTCAGATTCCCTCACTATATACCATATGACAAAGGAAAGCAACTGATTGTAACCAAAATGCACATTTTCTAAACATAGAGAATAACTGGGGATCTTTGAGAGTTTGCAGAACAACCCTCAGATGAGTGGGATACTTCTCCTCATTCTTAGACTAAATGAGGGTATCATCAATAAATACGTTAATGAACAAGTCCAAATACTGCTTGAACCCTCTACTAATTAAATCCATGAAAGATGCAGGAGCATTGGTTAGTCCAAATGGCATAACTACAAATTCATATTAACCATACCGAGTCCTGAAGGCTGTTTTCGACATGTTGCTATCTCTTATTCTGAGCGGATGATAACCGAATCTAAGGTCTATCTTCAAAAAATGACTAGCATCCTGAAGTTGGTCAAACAAGTCATTAATCCTGGGAATAGGGTAGTTATTCTTGATTGTGACTTTGTTTAACTGAGGATAGTTAATGCACATTTCGAGGGAACCATCTTTCTTTTTCACGCACAACATTGGACTACCCCATGAAGAGATACTCGGTCTAATGAAGCCCTTTTTTTGAAGGTCTTTCAATTGTTCTTCCAATTCCTTAAGCTCATTGGAGCCATTCGGGGAATCAAAATAGGCTGGGTATCTGAAAGGAGATTAATTCTGAATTTGATTTTTCTTTTGGGAGGAACTCCGAGAAGATTATGTGGAAACACTTCTAGAAATTCATTTACTACTGGAACTGACTCGAGAGTTGGGGTTTCGGAGTTTGAATCTAACCTGAACAAGAAGATAGGCATACCCTTTGGAGATCAATTTTCTGGCCTTAAGGTAAGAGATAAATTGACCTATAGGCATTGAGCTACTTTGGAAACATAAACCGAACAATTCTGGTTCTACAATTGATTGAGGCATACTAGGAATGTAACCAATCCATGCCTAGAATGATATCAAAGTCTACCATTTCTACTTCTACAAGATCTACTGAATTGACTTTCTGAGAGACTATGATAGGGAAATTTCTGTATATCCGTCGAGCGATAACTGGGTCACCAACGGCAGTAGAGACTGAGAAGGGTTCTGAGTGAGTTCTTGGACTAACATCGAAGTTTACTACTATATAGAGAGTTATAATAGAATGAGTAGACCTTGGATCTAACAACCCATAAACATCTAAATAAAAGACTCATAACGTACCAATGACCACATCAAGAGAATCTTTCTTGTCCTAGCTATCCTAGAGAGCATACATCCTATTCTGGCGCTGAACGTCACATGTACCAGATGAAGCACCCTGCTCGATTGGGTGACTTGCTGGTGTTGTAGATTGAGCCATATTATTGTTATCTCCTTGTCCAATCTGGAAGAAGGATAATCATTAAGCCTATGGCCAGACTGACCAAACCCAAATAATCCTTCATTCCCTGCAAAACACTCTCTCAGA